>NC_139513.1:160529732-160759732 GCF_947247035.1 Vipera ursinii | reverse complement strand
ATTGCTGGGTGGGGGGGGGGAGAGTTCTACCTACCAGTTTGTGCTTCTTGCTTGATTTACCCTGATCCTTAGCACTCATGTGGAGATTCAGAGTATCAGGGCCATGCTTATGGAAAGTTGGTTTAAAATCCGTGCAACTCGGAGCTTTGCATATTTCTTTACCAAAACCAGTTCAACAACACATCAATTGAACAAATTATCTCTTGGCTTGGTATTGGGTCTGCTGTCTCGTTCAGACTACCTTGGACTTGGACTTGGGGTATATTAAGGACAGATTTGTCTTGGCCACCCTGCTTGGCTTCAATCCGGAATATGCTACCAGGTTTAAGTTCCTTCAGCTGCTGTTGGCTGAGGATTGGTCTCATATGACCAGCACAAAATGCGGGGCCTGCATCTGCTTATCTTAGAGGTTCACTTGTTTGGCTTGGACTCTTGCTTGCTTGGCCATCGTGTTCTTGTCTTTGTCTGCTGGAAACTTCCCCTTGTAAACTAGAGTTGAAAGTGAAGTTCCATCAAGAAGCTCTTTGGATGGAATTTTCTTTTCCATAGTTGTGGGTCTGCTTGCAACTTAATATGAAGTGGCGGAGGTGCAGGTTTGGGCTAAGGGTTAGAGGAGAGGCAGGCTTGGAAGACCAATTTTTGCGTCTAGCATCGCAATTAACCAAGATAAGCTTGAATAAAATGACCACGTTCATTAGGAATAGGTAGATTTCACTTACCAGATTTCACAGAGAAGCCGGCAATGCTTTTCTTAGTTCAGATAGATAGAATCTGTTTATTTGTATTGTCTGCCGTGGCCCTTTTCAGAGGGGAAAAAAAAACACAACTAGATTAAGGTTTGCAGCAAGGTAATTCTTATCTCCAGTTCCAAAACAAAACTTCCTTTCTGTGTATCTTCATTGTGCTCGTAGCTTGCGTATGTTATATGACCCCACAGGACGAGGCGAATGCTCCGCTCTGCCTCCTTCCCTGATTCCAAAACTTCTCCCTCTTTTTAATGTCTTCCTCTTGTTTCTACTCTTTTCGTGCGATTATAGCACATCCCTTTCCAATGCACATTTGAATATTGGTGAATTCTTTTCATTTTTTTTTTTTGTCTCCTAAAGTAATTTTACTCACATGGGCTAAATTCCCACCCAGTATACTTCAAGATCTTGCAAAGGCCGTGTCCACTGTGAACTTGTGACTTTTGTTTTGAGAAAGGATGGACAGACATGGGAATGAGCGTGAGAGAGAGTGCGTAGGTGTGGGAGTGCGATAGGTAGATAAGCTTGGCAACTTGTTCCTGAAGAGAAGTGCCTCTCGCCACCAACCCTCCATAGAAACTCCCCAAGGTGGGATTTTGCTGCACCACAAGGTCACATAACCTGACATTTAATATCCTAAAAGAAGTTTGCTGTGGGCTCATGGAAGAATTCCAGAATCAGATCTGAAAGGAAAAGTCCCTTTGGGGCTTTGAGCGCAACATTAAAATCATGCCCTGTTTCGCCTGATCTAGAGCTAGTTATGGCCACAATTCATATAAGGGCCGGAGTGGTGTAGGGAAACCCTCCCTTCTTGCCGTTGTTTGAAGCAGTCCCTTAGGCAGGAGGTGGGGGGGTCTTTGGTCGTTCTGAACGTTTGGGGCCAGATCTTCTAACAATCTCAGCTAGCTGGACCTCTGGAGAGGGAGGTTGAAAGATATAATCCAGCAACATCTGGTGTACTGTTTCTGAACCTCGGCAGCTTTAATATGCATGGACTTCAACTCCCAGAATTCTTTTAGCCAGCATGGGTGTTCTGGGAACTGAAGTCCATACATTTTAAAGTTGAGAAGGGCTGATCTCGAGCAGGGGTCCCCAGCCCCTGGACCCTGGTCCAGCAGCGGTCCATGGCCGGTTAGGAACTGGGCCACACAGCTGGAGGTGAGCAGCAAGCATGTGAACCCTACTGAAAACTGCGCCTGCGCGGGATCTAGGTTGGGGACCGCTAATCTAGAGGCTCCACGTCCTGCACGTTTTTATAGGATGTCGAGAAGCAGAATTGCTAGAGGTTTTTTTTCTCTTCCTTCAATTCTGTCCTCCCGTCTAGCCACGCACGTTTCAACCACGTGAACTCCACGACTGCTCTCTCCTTCCTCCCCCCCCCTCCTCCTCCTCCACCACCAGGCTGATGGAAAAATAAAATGCATAACTTGAATTCTTCTCTCGGACAATTTTAATATTTTGTTTATGAAAAGGGCAGCTCTTCAAAGGCTGAGTGTGGGTTTTCGGCACACGTCTGGAGTGGGAGGTGGGCTTGGATTTGCCCCACGTCTCTTGGATGGGATTGTCTGTTTCTGCAAATCTGGGTGTCTTGGAATTTTGCATGTCTGGATTATAATAGCCTGGAGCCCTCGCCTTTCCCAGAATCACCCTGCTGTCGGAATTGGAAGGTGAGCAATTTTTTTCCTTCCCCTTCTGATCCGTCACCAAACTTCAAATTAAGACTTCTGGTACGACCAGCAAGACAAAACACACACGCTTAAGATGACCCAGATGAGGTGGCAGAATTTGCCTGCTCTTGCAGGAGCTCAGCAGGCTCGGTGTGTGATCTAGACTGGCTCCATTCATAAAGAACACACTGAGAAACCATTTTTGTAAGGTGGTCGAGACTCAGTACTGTACAGACTCTGCAAGTCAAGCCTAAGCTAATTGTAATGTAATTCAATGGGAAAAACTTAACACTTCCCGCAAGGTTCCCACCAGAATTCCAAATCCTAGCCACGTAGTAGTGTAATATCCCAACCATTTTGCCTTATCACTAAGCCCCCCCCCATGACACTTTCCTTCTCTATTAAATGTTCACTGTAGCCTCAGTTTTCATTTAGTTTGTTGTGCTGTTGGCATGGGTACCACAGTTGTCTTTGGGCTGCTCCTGCCCTATCCAGGTTTTATGCTGGTGGGTCTGCTATGTGCAGATGAAGAATTTGCTGGGGTTAGCATGATATTTTTTTTCCCCTACAGACCCTTGTACTGTTAAAATAAGAGTTATGTGTTGTTTTTCCGAAGGAAGGAAACACAGAGAAACCTGGGTTTTTTCCCCCCTAAACATCAACTTATTGTGCATGGTAGGTTCTGCTTAGTGGGCCAATTTTCAAGTCACTGAACTTGATGCTGTTTGTGGAAGCGGGGGGGGGGGGAAATGTTAATAAAACTCAATCCTTGGTGAGCAGTGATGCCTTGGTGGAGCAGTGGCCTAATGCCTCCTTAAGTAACACCAGCTGCCTGCAATTAGTGCAGGTTCGCATCCCACTAGGCTCAAGGTTGACTCAGCCTTCCATCCTTCCGAGGTAGGTAAAATGAGGACCCAGATTATTGGGGGCAATTAAGCTGACTTTGTAATAACGCCGCTTGGGGTGTGTGTGAAAAGCCCTAATAAGCAGGCATATACATAGAATGAAGGCTACTGCTAAGCTTGTAAGCCGCCCTGAGTCTTCGGAGAAGGGCGGGATATAAATGGAATTAAAATAAAAAAATAAAATAAATAAATAAAAATCCGGATACTTTAGCACATTTTGTTTCCTGAAAAAAAACCCACTAAGCATTGCACACATTGTCAGTACAATCCCGATTCTAGTAATCAGGAGCAAAGCATAAAGGGCAATGCAGTTGAACATCATCATCATCATCATCATCATCATCATCATCATGATGATGATGATGATGATGATGATGATGATGTTGGAAGGGACCTTGGAGGTCATCTAGTCCAACCCCCTGCTCAGGCAGGAAACCCTATACCATTTCGGACAAATCTCTTCTTAAAAACTTCCAGTGTTGGAGCACTTCTTCAACTGTTAGCAGCTCCATGACATGAGGTAGGCTTTGAAATGTTATCTTCAAAACAATAAGTGCTAGAAACTTTTATTAAGAAAAAATCAAGACTCTTGGAATACTTAATCCTCTCTCCGGTTTAAGAAACTGTATATTAAGAAACTGTATATGCTTGGCACACTGACAAGTTAGAGCAAGTGTGTTTTCCTGGGATCTTAACTTTGTAGCACAAATAAGACATTGGGGCTGGGAAGGCTGGCTCATATATTCTGCCTTGCCTGGCTTTTGACGTCTGAATTAGAAGGCTTGTCATTGAAAGGGGATTAAGGTGCTTTTTGAAAGAAGAAAAAGCTTTTACAAATTATCTCTATTACAACAATGCTGTTAGCCTGCTGTGGGGCTGACCATAAAACTTTAGCAAGTTCACCCTAACCTTACTCTTTTCTGTCTAGCCAAAGGAACACTGCAACATCACTCTAATTCTATCCAGGTTGATTCTGGGTGAGATATCATGCAGCTGCATATTTTCAGCCCACCAATAAAATCACAGGGGAGCTTTCAGTCACATTTGGGGGAATCGAGTCTGTGTTCGTTTTTCTTCCATCCCCAGAGGGACTCTAAGCTAGAGGTCCCCAAACTCAATCTGGGACCAGCCACGGGGCGTGCAAAGAAGTGGAGCCCCACCCCTGGGATGCCGTCCGCGCATGAAACCACGCCCCCTTCGGTCTGCAGAAAAACCTCCCCGCAGAACCAGTGCCTGGTGCCTAAAAGTCTGGCGCCTCTGCTCTAAGCAGTTCTGTGGCCCTTCAACTTAAGCAGGTAGTCCTCGACTTACAACAGTTCGTTTAAAGTTCGTTCAAAGTTACAACAGCACTGAAAAATATGACCTATGACCATTTTTTCAGAGTTACAATCTTTGTAGCATCCCCCTTAATCATGTGATTAAAATTCGGATGCTTGGCAACTGGTTCATATTTATGACCTTTGCTGTGTCCCAGGGTCACATGATCCCCTTTTACAACCTTCTGACCAGCTCAGTTGTGCTCGTACGTTGAGGACTACCTGTATTAAGCGAAACATGAAAAATGACCCTTAAGGACAACACCTTATTTCTCCCATTAAAGGAAGTGGGGGCGGGGGGGGGAGAGGAAAGATAAAGAAGTCCCTGGAGATTTTACTCCTAGCCTTTGCTGACTCTAGGAAGGGAAAGGGTGAAGAAAATGGGGTTACTTCCTAGTCAAGGCTTTTATCTAAATATGTTAGAATGTGCCCTACCAAGTTGAAATTGTGCAACTCCAGGCGGGCAAGAGACCCCGGGGAAGGCACACATGTGTCTTGGCATTCCATCTGTGCCGCAGCCTTCCCTAACTTGGAACATTTGGAGTATATGTTGAGCATTGTGGGACATGTGGGTTCACGGAAGGCACAGCTGGAAAAATCCCGGGGAGAACGAGACTGGAGAGTGAATTTCACATGCGATCCTTTGCTAATGCTGGTGCCAGTGACTGTGCTGTTGAAACATGAAACTTAACCATGGCTCCCTCATCAAGGCAGTGTGGTATAGTTAAGAAAGTGGTATAGTTATGACTAGCTACTACCGGTCATTAAGCATTGTCACTGTCTGGAAGAGGTGAAGAAACGACTCTTCTGAAGAGCCGGGAATTATTCAAACTTTGAAGGGAAAAACAAACAAACACGCCAGGATGTTATTTCAATATCGGCAGCCACATCAGATGGCAAATAACCGGCAGCCACTTACTTACCCTTCCTCGTTCAATTGTCATTCGTGCAATCCCGATTTTGTCATCTGCTCGGGTTTTTTTTCTTACTGTAAAATGATTTTAATTGGTTAAAAAGTAACGGGAAAGCTTTCCACAAGCCTCATTAACTGCGATGAAAGCCGTTTGATTTGAAAGGTGGGCAAGAGCGTTTTACTTTGCCACTTGTTCTTCCTCCAAGGGGAGAAGATCCTCGTCAAGGTGGCTCGCCCCTTCTGTCAAACCGCTTCCCCCATCCAGCTGTTTGAAATGTTTGCTTTCTGTTTAGATGGATGAGCAGTTCTCGGAATTCTGCAGCAGCCTGGAGAGCCAGTGGAAAGGGTCAGCGGTTTGCGTTTTTTCCACCCGGCTACAGAAGCCAGGAAAGTTTGGTTCAGCATATGGCTGGGTTTCATGAGAGGTGTTCCGTGCACACAGGCTCAAAAAGGAGCACCGGAGGGTCAGATTATGCATCCTTTGGATAGCTCTTCATCCTCGGATGCTCTGCTGGCCTAATTTAGGGAGTGAGCGTGGCAACCTGACGGGGCACAGGCGACTGGTTGGTTTCACTTTCTCCCAGGAAATGCGTGCGATGCTGGCTCCTCTTGGCGATGTTTCCTGCAATCCCTTTGCTTTTCTTTAAAAACGGAAGGCTTCTAACCAGTGCGGCTCGAAAGATAGACTGGAAAGTATGCAAGAAATCTCTAGAATGTATTACTGGCAGCCCTGTTCTTAGGCAGAACTGGTGTTGGATGTCACAAAAGGCCAGCAAATTAGAATTTAATGTGTTCTTGCATTTGATTGCCAGCATCATAGAAAAAAGATACTTGTGGGATGGTTTGCCTCCGGTGTCAATATAACTTGGCTGTCCTGGGGTACAATGTTCTTAAACTATGGGGATGGAGATGTCAACATTTCTGTTTGGTTTCAAATAGCATAACATTTAGGTTAGGGTCTGTGATATCAGAAGCCTCTGGGGGAAAGGTCTAGTTGTTAAAGATACAGGCTTTTATGCATAAAAAGCTGCTGGCTCCTTATATTGTTAGCATAGTAAATGATGCAAAACCAAAAGGTTTGTGAACATTTATTCAACTTCCTTAGTTTACATAGAATTATCTGCATCCTTGGTATAAAACTATGTAAGATATTTTGCAATGCAAAAACCAAAATAGGATTTTTGCTTCACTGCCACTGGATGTGAGTCACATGGAACAGGATCTGAACAGGACCAGAGGCTTTTTAGCCCTTTCGAGCTGTTCAGTGACGAGACACTTCCTTATATGAATACTGCTAATGAACTCCACCTTTATAAACATTGTTTAATTGACATTATCTATCACAGGTGCAACATTTGAAAGGAGAGCCGACAGAAAGAAAGATAGATACAGTAGTGGCCAAAATTGTGGAAACTTTTTGGGAAAAGTGTACAGTTAGAAATGCCACCTTTGGTTAAGTTTCCACCAATTTTTCTTCTAATTTCTTTATAACTGTAGCCTTGTTCACTTAATAATACTATTTTAGATCGCTTTCTGGGCGACCAGTGAACTCTTTGCACCATTACTTTAATTTTATTACATTTTACAAGCTCACTAAATGAAAAAAAAAAAAAAAAACCCAACCAACTTGATAGCCATCACATAAGACACTGACAAATGTCCTCCTCTCAGCTTCAGTACATGACATCGGTAACTGAATCCTACTGTGATCTGATTGGCTCATTGCCAAAACAAGATGACACCTGATTGGCTCTCTAAACACTCATGCTCATTGGCTACAATCGGATGAAGGAAAGCTACCTGATATCAACCTAAGCAAGTTGTGCTTCCTTTTCCTGGTTATTTGGCGATAACTTTTCATAGAATACAGTACGGATAATTGAACAAACTATTACATTCTTGATTAAATTATCTTTCCATTGATATATAATTTTATGGTACTACTCCAAAAAATTGGTGTTATTAGCCATCAAATCTCAAAAATATACTTTTCTCAAAAGGTTTCCACAATTTTGGCCACTACTGTAGGTAGGTTGGTAGGTAGGTAGGTAGGTAGATAGATAGATAGATAGATAGATAGATAGATAGATAGATAGATAGATAGATAGATAGATAATTTATATAACCATCTATCTCACAAAATGTTACTATGTAAAGCAGAGTAACTGTCTACAGAATAACCATGTAACAGTATAAACTGCATAACTACATAAACTATAAATAGTAGTATAAAAATTAACATAGCTAGAAAAAAAATATGATTAAAATGCAAAGAGAGGACAGCAAATATTAAACACAATAGAGCCATCTAAACACTGGTATCTTGGGGCCGCCAGGCCTCAGGGCCAAATTAAGTTTTGAGGGACTTCTGGAAAATTAACAAGGATGGAACCTACTCACTTCAGGGGGGGATGAAGTTCCATAAGCTGAGCACTATGGCAAAAAAAGGCCCATCTCCTGGCTTCTGCCATTTGTGGCTCCAGTGCAGACAGGACCTGCAGCATACCTCTTCTGCTGGATTTGATGGGAATCAGGGATAGGTGGTCCTTTAGATAATCTGGCCTCATGCCGCGAAGGGCTTTAAACTTCAAAACCTTGAATTGGACCCAGGAGTAAACTGGCAACCAGTTCAAGGAGCAGAGGTGGAACATGTTGCATTCTAGAGGCACACATACATTGACTGCCTGTCCCTCTGCACATATCATGTGCAAGTTGGCTTCTGTGCAGACAAGGTCCCTGAAATACCCTAAGTCTGTGCTTATGTGGAATCTTATGTGTGTGTATTTATTTATTTATTTATTATATTTTTATACCGCCCTTCTCCCAAAGGACTCAGGGTGGTGTACAGGGCAATAAATATAAAAACGAAATACAAAAGTTAAAAAACAATTAAATATTATGCCCAGATTTAAAACAGTAATTAAAAGACATATTAAAACCCCAACCCTAACCCATCAAACCAGGTCAGATTGCTCGAATAGATAAGTATTTAGATCGCGCCGGAAGGAGCTGAGGTCGAGGGCCATCCGGAGCTCAACCGGTAAGCGGTTCCACAGGTCTGGCGCGCCCACAGAGAACGCCCTCCCCCTGGGGGCCACCAATCGACATTCTTTGATCGGAGGCACCCTGAGGAGGCCCTCTCTGTGGGAGCGCACTGGATGGACGCCGGCCGCAGGCGTTGCCGTAGGTAATCCGAACCCATGCCATGTAGGGCTTTGTAAGTCATTACCAACACCTTGAATCTCACCTGGAGGGCAACCGGCAGCCAATGCAGCTCGCGGAGCAAAGGTGTAACATGGGAGTATCGGGAGACTCCCAGCACAACTCGCGCGGCTGCATTCTGCACCAGTTGGAGCCTCCGAGTGGTCTTCAAGGGCAGCCCCATGTAGAGAGCATTACAGTAGTCCAGACGAGAGGTCACGAGCGCATGAGTGACTGTACGCAAGGCATCCCGGTCCAGATAGGGTCGCAACTGGCGCACCAGTTATTATAATTATACACACACCTGAGTCCGGCCCTTTTGCAGACTTCATTGAAGCGATATCAGTGAAGAAGAATATTCTTGCATGCTGAATATTGTTGAGAGCACGGATGTGGTTATTGCTGAAGGCTTGTCACTGATAGGCTGCCTATCTGGATGGGCGCAAGTAATATTTCTTTAAAACTTGTATGCGGGGAAATTGCTCTGTGGTTGATGAAATCTATAATGTCCATCTAGACAAGGCTTCCTCAAGAGGGAAGAGGAAGAAAGCCAGGTACAAAAAGTACAGGGGGACCTTGATGTGCAACCACAGTGGGACTGGAGCTTCCATTGCTAAGCGAGTCGGTTATTAAGTGAATTGCCCCTGATTTTTTGACCTTTTTACTTGCAGGTGTTACTGTTGCTTAAGTGAATCACGGGATTGTTCAGTAAATCCCGCTTCCCCCGTTGACTTTGCTTGACGGAAGCCAGCTGGGGAGATTGCAAATGGCGATCATGTGACCCCCCACCCCCCGGGCGCTGCAACCATTGTAAATGCATGCCGGTTGCCAAGTGCCCCTAACTTTCATCATGTGAATGGGGATGCTGCACCAGTTAGTAGTGTGGGGATTGGTCATACGTCCCTTTTTTCCAGCATTGTTATAAGCCCGAACAATTGGTAAATGAACGGTCATAAGCTGAGCACTACCTGTGCTGCTTAAATTCAGAAATAAAGCCAACAGTTTTTAAACCAGAATGGACATACCTGTGTTTCCCCCAAAATAAGACCGGGTCTTATATTAATTTTTACTCCAAAAGATGCATTAGGCCCAGGGCTTATTTTCTGGTTAGGTCTTCTTTTCGGGGAAATATGTCGAACTTAACTGGGGCTTATTTTGGGGGCGGGGACCTATTTTACGAGCGTCCTGAAAAAAAATCACGTAAGGGCTTATTTTCCGGTTGGGTCTTGTTTTCGGGGAAACACGGTATAAGTAAAGATGTTGCATGATAAAATCAAAATGATGGCAGCATATATTCTAGGGATAGCCTCAGCAAATTATTAAATTGGAGCAAGAATTAATAATACATTGGACAGCAGTGTAGTTTACTAATCTGTTACATAGTTTAATGGTTTATTTGAAAAACACCTATAATCAATATCCATTTTTGGAAAATCCACTTCTTTTAGTTGTATTGTTTTATGTTTGTAACCATTTCAGGGTTGCAGTGAGATCAAAATTTGCTGATCTTCCAAATTATTGTAACCTTTAGCTTGGAAGTTTCTATCAAATAAGATAGAGTAGTTTGTGGATGCATGTCTTGGACTCCTAGTTGTCTGTAGCATAATCAAAATGCAAAAATACCGCAAAATGGGAAAAGCAAATAATAATAACAACAATAATAACAATAACAACAACAACAATAATAATAATGTTGTTGTTGTTTGGGGGAATATTTCCCATCTTGTTGAAAAGCAGCCTTACATATCCATGGAAGTGGTTATGCGATATTTGCAAAGATAGGATTTTTCTAGTTTGTGATTTCACATGTTACTCTTGATCTGATTGTTGTTCCACCTTGTAAGGCATATGGACTGTTTAATTACCATGCAGCCAACCAAGTCTAATGAATGCTTACCCTATGGCTCTCTCAGTTACCTTGGGGAGTCCCCGTTTGCTCTTGCTTGTCAACCTTTCAAAATTCTCTATCATTAACACAGAGGATGTTGATAGGATTATGGCTGCCTGTGGTGACTTCAGAAGATGGAGTGTCAGGCCAGATGGGCGATCAGCTATTGTCTTGTCTTCTCTTTGCAGCTCTTGGAATATATAGGGAAAGGGAAGAGCATCATTGATGTGGGTCTTGCACAAGCTCGGCAGCCTCTGAGTACCAGGAGTCACTACTTTGAGGTGGAGATTGTGGATCCAGGAGAGAAGTGCTACATCGCTCTGGGCCTTGCCCGCAAGGTAAAAAATCTGGAGCGTAAATGGAGACTGTTCTGCCTTTAGAGGTTCCCTCATTAACTCGAGTTCCCAGGTGTGCAGTCCCAACATGGCATCAAATTGGGGGGAACAATTTTATGTATGTGTGAAGGAATATGTGTTGTGCATTGAGAGAAGGTAAGAAGTCCCCTTTAACATGGAGCTGCTCAAGACCTCTTTGCCTTGCGATACACTCCCTTAGGGCTCACCGACACAACCATAAGCCAAAACGATTTGTTGGGATCTTTCCCACGTGGTTCCCTCGCCATCTTCTGGGGAAGCAGCATCCAGTTTACAAAACCCTACAGTCGGTGACAAAATTGTTCGCAGCTGCCCACAAAAGTTGCTGTAGGGAAGAACTAAGCAAGGGCTAACAAAGGGCTTAAGTTTGTTTCTCGGTATAGCTTGCATTCCTTGCTCTTTAAAATATCTTTGCAAAACTGAAGATGGCTGGCAATATCTCAGAATCTGGGGTTAAAGCTGGGGTTTAATTTGATCCATTTGAGGCTTCAGTGTTAGGCCAAGTCAGGCAGCAGATGTTTAAAAGTCTCCATGTGAAATGATGAGTCACGGCACGGTCCAGCTGCCAAACAGAAACCATATCACAGAGTCTCCTTGTTAGTGTTCATAAGGGATGGGATGGACCTAAAACAAAGCAGTGATGGGGTCATGGAGAAAGTAGCGTTTTCTCTTGTTGGAGGGCAGTTGGAACAAGCCTTTTTAAGACCTGTCATTGCATAGAACTGCTGCAGCAAGACGGCTCTTCTCCACTCATTCTTGGTCATAATATGAAATCAGGGTTCACCAATATGAAATCCCTCTCTAAGCTAGCACTCTCTGAGGTCCGTTGCAGTCTCCTCGGCCTTTCTTCGTGCACTTTGCCAGTTTTAGTAACTCTGGGTCGGCGATGAAGCTTTTGCAATGAAGCTGTGCCATGGCCATTTCCCCCAAGGGCTGCCTTTTGTGCAAACTTCTCTTTCGTTCGTCCGTTTCTTCCACAACTCTCCTTCAACTCTTGCCAGCGTGTCCTGCGAAATGACAGTGGAAAGCTAAAATCCCCTCCCTTTGTTTCTTCAGGACTGGCACCTCAAATTTCCTTTAATTTCCCCTTGAACCCCAATGAGTTCCTTAGAGAGGTGGTTGGCTCTCCTTCCCTGGATACTTTCAAGCAGAGGCTGTGGATGTTCGTCTCTCGAGGATGCTTTCATTCGGATCGATCCCTTCTCCCGACAAGGGTTGAACTCACGGGTCTAACTGGCCCCTTTCAGCTCAAAGATGGGGGATGGGGATAGGCAGGTGGAAGGAGAGATGGTTTCAAAACTCAACTTCAACTTGACACCCCGATTAATGAAATGCAATTCAACGAGGGAAGACATTCCAAATGTGCCGTCTGTCCTATGTAGGCCTTATTGTGGTTTTTAAAAGTGAGCCACGGAGGGTGTTCGACGTTGCAGCTCTGTCGGCAGGAAGTCAGTTTCTTTCCTCTTGACTTGGTTATGCTCACCTACAAAGTTCTGCCTGCCAAACTGAGGCCTTGAGTTAGCTGCCGCTCTTCCGCTTCCTTCAGACTTTCATCAGAGCAAAAATATGACAGCTGCAAAGATCAGGATAACCCTTAGCAAATAAAGGTCTGCACCGTCATCGATCAACCCATGGATGCCTCTTTGTCCTGCACAGCATCTTCTGCTTTGGATTGGCCAAGTTAGGCTCGTTACGGGCAAATTCCAATAAATAAATTAGAACCAGGCTGCAATGCATATTGGGGCTGGATTGGCGCCTGTCCCTCTTCCTTTCTTGTCCGGTGCAGCCATCTGGTTCTGTTGTTTGCTTCTATGCATGGCCTCGATTCATGTGGCCTTTGAGACTGAGCCAGCTCCTTCCCTCCTCCTCTTGCTACAACCAGCCAATCTCAGCAGTCATGGGAGATCCAAAAAGGAAAGAACTGGATCAACATCCTTTCACTCTCCCTTGAGTTCTTGATTCACCGGAGAATAACTTGCCCTGAAATGATCTGGCATTTCTACATCTGGTGTATCTCTGTGCGTACGTAAGGGCAGGATGAAGGGCAGGCAAGGGAGCCTGGATATAACCAGGATCTGACTTTGGGGGATCCTGCTTCAGTTTGTAAGGAAACCAGGAGCAGCCATAGTGAGTCTTAGCCATCACGAGGAAAAGAAAGCAGAAGAAGAGTATGCAAAAAGTTTTGACTTAGATAGTAATGAAGGAAGCCTGCAAGTCAGGCTTAACATCCAGTGAGAGAATTGAATTTGGTTAGTACTGTTCTTGAGTAGCAGATTTGTTGGCATTTTAGATTAGATTGGGGAAATTGAACATTCTCAAAGAAGACTGCCAACCACTTCTGTTTTGTGGCCAGGGTGACTATATGAATGTGAGCTAGATAAGTGATCTATTCTAGATAAAATTCTGATAGGACAAACTGAAAGTTTTGCTTCAGTGTATGATTAAAATTGAATGTTGTAAGAAAATGGTGCTGGAAATTCAGAAATTAAGTAGAATTTGTGAGACCAGACAAGTAAATCATACAAGAACACCAGATCCCCTCTTCTTTCTGTGAATGAAATATGACAATATCTGGACTCATTTTCATGGCATGTTAGTGTGTCCTGACACAAAATGAAAAAATCTAAGTCATCCCATTAAAAAAAAAAAATCTGTGTGACCATTTACATATTTGTCTGCTTCCAACTGTTGCCACTCCACAGCTTGAGACAGAATGGATGAAGGTCGTTGTGCTCAAATTCCCATCGGTTCCAGCCAGCGTGGCCATTGATATTGATAGGAATTGTAGTCAGGAAATGTTCAGAGGACTAGATTCTCCACCCTTGTTTTAAGAGAGCCAAGATGTGGAGAAATAGGGTATGAGGTTCATCCAGTGTGGATACAGTGCAATTGATTTCTGTGGAGATGGGTTGTTTAAGCCATCCTGGCTTTAAAATTAACCACCTGCATTTTGCCTTGGAGACTACAGGAGATGAGTGTAGTAATAGTACTAGTGTAGTAGTGTAATAGCTACAAATCAGACCAATGCACGCAATCTCTTCTGGGGAAAGGAAAAGTCAGGGCCTTGTTTGATAACACTTCTGTGCTAATTGTAATGGCAGCAATATATAAATAGCCATTTGCTACTTTCTTTAAGAATGCTTGCATGTTGACTTTTGTGGGTACAAAGCAACAGAATTTTCTCTCCCCCTGCCAGATGCTTTCTTGCTATGCTTGACTGTAACTCTCCCCAGATCCAGTCAACAATAGTCAGCGGCTCGTGATGGTCAAATACGGCTTCTACGTATATGCTTTCATATTTTGCATGTTGGTTAGGAAAATCTGAGTAGGTGATAATATTGCCACACACTCTGGGAAGAAACCCTGAGGTTTGGTAGGAATATGTACAGGGCAGCATCATCTATGCTAGTTGGTACATCCCAACGACTCTCTGCTTACTCAGATTTCTCTAACCAACATGCTCAGACTGAAGAAGCTGCTGGGTTGAGTGGTGAAATGTCTCAAACCAGCAAGAAAATAAGTCCAGTTGCCATGATTCTGCTTTCAGAGATCTCTAAAGCTAGCCCTAAAACTACCAAAGAGACAAACCAGTATAAAGTCCATCCTCAGCTGAGCAAGGACTTTCGTCTCTGGGCCAGGGTGTGCGGCCCGAGCTGTGGAAGGCTTAACCCTTGACTGTAAAAACTCTCCTTTTTTGTATCAACCAAGATTCCAGAAATGAGTTAGATGAACAAGATAGTAACAAATAATGTTTAAATTAAAGGAAGGAGGTGTGGCACCTAGAAATAAAGACTATGTTAATTCCCCCCCCCAAATAGTTGGTTTTTCTTAATCCTGCCATATTTTTCCGTTGCTCCTTTAGCTAGCCTAACCTGAGCAGCGGTGTCTTGTAGATGCTAAGCTCTGGGAAAATTCAGAAAATATTGCTTGATCTCCCATGTGAGAGTTTTAGCAGTTCCTAGGAAGGCTCCCCTCCCTTTCCTTCTGCCACTGCTTATGGTTTAAACCAGGGGCGTGTATGTATATATATATATATATATATATATATATATATATATATATATATATATATATATATATATATATATATATATATATATATATATATATATATGTGGATCCTTGGTTTTTCGGGTTTTTCCCCGCGTAGAACTAAAGGTGTGGGCGCAACGTTTCGACGGAGTCTCATCCGTCATCATCAAGCTTTAGCTTCCTTCTTCTGGGAGAAGCATGTGGCTGTTAGTTCCTCTTTTTTAAACTGCCAGAGGGGGTGTGTTCTGTGGAGGTGTGCTCTGATTGGGTAGGGGGCCAAGTGTGTTCTGATTGGGTGGGAGTGTGTTTTGAATGGTGGGTGTGTTCTGATTGGGTGGGGGGGTGTTCTGAGTGGATGGGCTGGTCTCAACTGCCAGCTCCAGAACTGAGCTGGTGAGTTGTGCTGCTTTTGTTCGGCTTCGTGTTTGTGGTGGTGCCATGTTTTTATAGTGGGTGTCAGTTTGCTTATTGTGTGGTTTGGAGGGGTTTAAAGTGGCTGATGTTGCAGCTGTAGTTAGGTTTCTGTTTTGTAGTTGTGTGTCTTTATCGTTGTGGGTTCGGATTTGCTTTTTGAATGGTTGTGTGGTGGTGATGTCATGTGATGTTATCATGAGTTTGGGTCTGGTATCATTCTTGGTGGTTGGGCCTCGTCTGTCAATCAAGGCGGGTTTCCAAATGGCTGGTAGACGAGAGGTATCATCTCGTGTATTCATGCTGTGGGGGCGTTTTTCTATCTCAATGGCTTCTCTGATTATTCTGTTGTTAAAATGTTCAATTTTGGTGATAGTTTTGGTTTTTTTAAAATCAATTTCATGTCCCGTGGCTTCAAAGTGTTGGACCAGGGATGAAGTTTGTTCTCCCTTTCTGAGTGAGTTTTTGTGCTCTTCAATGCGTGCACTTATTCTTCTGTTGGTCTGTCCGATGTATGTGGTGGGGCAGGTGGTGCATGGGATTTCGTATACTCCTTGGTTTTCTAACCCAATTATGTCCTTGGGGTTTCTTAGGATGGTGGATATTTTTCTGTCTGTGTAGAATGCTGTTTTGATGTTGTGTTTTTGGAGGACCTTGCTGATTCTGTCTGTGGTCCCTTTTAAGTATGGGAGGAGGGCTTTGCCATTTTCTTGTTCTCTGTCTTGGGTTTTTGTGGGTGTCTCTCTTCGGATTAAGTTGGTAATTGTGTTTCTTTGGAATCCATTGGCTGTTAGTACATTAGTGAGAGTGTGTAGTTCGGTTTTTAGGTGTTGTTCGTCAGCTAGATGTTTTGTTCTGGAGATGAGTGTCTTGGCTACGGAGTTGATCTGTGCTGGGTGGTGGTGTGAGAGTGCGTTCAGATAGCGGTTTGTGTGTGTTTTTTTATGGTAGATAGTGTGTCCTAGGGAGCCGTTGGATTTCTTGTAGACTAAGACATCAAGGAAGGGAAGTTGATTGTTAGCTTCTGTTTCCATGGTGAATTGTATTTTGGGGTATAGGCTATTGAGGTGTATGAGGAAGTCATCCAGTTTTTCTTTGCCGTGTGGCCAGATTACGAAGGTGTCATCTACGTATCTGAGCCAGAGTTTGGGTTTGTGGTTGGATTTTTCTAGAGCGAGGGTTTCAAAGTGTTCCATGTAGAGGTTTGCGATGACAGGTGAGAGGGGTGATCCCATGGGTGATCCTTCCATTTGTTTGTATCTTTGTCCATTGTAGATGAAGTATGTGTTAGATAGGCAGTGGTTGGTCAGATCTAGGATGTGTTTTGGGGGGTTGTATTTATTTTGGATAGCTGTCAAAGCTTCTTTGATTGGCACTTGGGTGAAGAGGGATACAACATCGAAGCTCACAAGTAGGTCTGTAAGTTTGGTTTACTTATGATCTCTATGAATTGGAATGAGTTTTGTACGTGCGAGGTGATGGAATTTGCATAAGGCTGTAGTTGTTTGGCAAGAAATTTGGCTAGATTTTGTAGAGGTGAGCCTATGGAGCTGACTATGGGTCTGAGTGGGGTTCCTTCTTTGTGTATCTTGGGCAGACCATAGAGCTTAGGACATCTGGATGATTTTTCTCTGGGAATGATTGTTTTCTGGATCTCTTCACTGATGGGGGTGGCTTTTATTTTTGATTTTGTGGTTTTTTCCAGGTAGGTGGTGGGATCTGTCTTGAGGAGTTTGTATGTGGAGTCTCAATAAAAAAAAACCAAAACTATCGCCAAAATTGAACATTTTAACAACAGAATAATCAGAGAAGCCATTGAGATAGAAAAACGCCCCCACAGCATGAATACACGAGATGATACCTCTCGTCTACCAGCCATTTGGAAACCCGCCTTGATTGACAGATGAGGCCCAACCACCAAGAATGATACCAGACCCAAACTCATGATAACATCACATGACATCACCACCACACAACCATTCAAAAAGCAAATCCGAACCCACAACGATAAAGACACACAACCACAAAACAGAAACCTAACTACAGCTGCAACATCAGCCACTTTAAAACCCTCCAAACCACACAATAAGCAAACTGACACCCACTATAAAAACATGGCACCACCACAAACACGAAGCCGAACAAAAGCAGCACAACTCACCAGCTCAGTTCTGGAGCTGGCAGTTGAGACCAGCCCATCCACTCAGAACACCCCCCCACCCAATCAGAACACACCCACCATTCAAAACACACTCCCACCCAATCAGAACACACTTGGTCCCCTACCCAATCAGAGCACACCTCCACAGAACACACCCCCTCTGGCAGTTTAAAAAAGAGGAACTAACAGCCACATGCTTCTCCCAGAAGAAGGAAGCTAAAGCCTGATGATGACGGATGAGACTCCGTCGAAACGTTGCGCCCACACCTTTAGTTCTACGCGGGGAAAAACCCGAAAAACCAAGGATCCATATATATATATATATATATATATATATATATATATATATATATATATATATATATATATTCCTATGTCTATATCTATCTATCTGTATCTATCTATCATCTATCTATCTAATATATCTATATCTATCTATATATCTATCTCTATATCTGTATCTCTATATCTATATCTATCTCTCTATCTCTATATCTGTATCTATCTCTATTTCTATCTCTATCTTTCTATCATCTATCTATCTATCTATCTATCTATCTATCTATCTATCTATATCTATATCTATCTAATCTATCCTATCTATCTATCTATCTATCTATCTATCTATCTATCTATCTATCTATCATCTATCTATCTATCTATCTATCATCTATCTATCTATCTATCTATCTATCTATCTATCTATCTATCTATCTATCTATCTATCTATCTATCTATCTATCAGGTCCACAGTGGAAGTGAGAGCTTTCACTAAAGAGGAGGTGCATGCTTGTTTGTTGAATCATGCCTCTCTGGGGCATTTTTTGCCAAAAGAAATGTGTTGATGTGCAACTGGCTGTATGTCTTTTTTGCCCTAGGATTACCCCAAAAACCGGCATCCTGGCTGGAGCAGAGGGTCTGTGGCCTACCATGCAGGTGAGTATCCAAGACTCAGCTCTAGCTGAATTCCATGTTACGTTGATTTTGCTGTATTTGCTTTCTCTAAAAGGCTACCGTGGAGATGTCCACTGTCTAGCAACTTACAGAGGTTAAAACAGTACAGTTGCAGCAATTTAAAAGGTTACGTCACCTTTCAAAATATTGTCTGAAACAGCCTCTTATGTGGAAGGCGTATGAAGATGAAAATAGCCTAGTCAGATGAGAATTCCTTCAGTTATGGTCTATGGCTTTTAACACCCCACTTCTTGCTAACCTCTCAAATAATATGTGAACATTATATTTTGCATTGCAGGTGAGCTAAGGGGGGTGGGGTGGGGTGGGGGGAAGATGGTCCTGGGATCAGTTTCCAGAAAGATCCAGGATGTGAAGGTTTAATGCTGTTTTCTGTGTACCACAGGGCGCCCCAGCATGGCTTTTGAACATTGGAGCTTCTTAAGAGTTGTTGAATGTTTATTTTTAAAGCTAGCCTGTTGGAATTAAAATCTAATATGTGTGAGTTTATTAAATAAAAAGTAATTTATCCCTCTGAGATAAAAAAAATAAAGTACATTATCAACACTTGGATGAAACTGTTAGGTTTGGCAGTGGGAATGGATAGGGGATTGAGCAGAGGTCAGAGGTTTGATAATATATCCTCAGTTGCTCTCTGACATCTGAAAGATGAAAATGGGAGTATGTTGAATTTTTTTTTGTATGTTGGAATTGTTTTTTCTTGTTTTTAGTGGATAATATTAAAAGTTTTTGATTCCAAATCTGGAGTGATTTTTCTTCAGAGTGGTTAGCAAAACGGAGCCTTGTCACTTTGCGGCAACGTTTGAGTATTACTCTGAGCTTCTATTGGTCTTGATTGTTTAAATAAGATACAGCATAATTAGCTAATTTGTTAGGGCAGTTAATCATTTAAGCACCTCTGACTAGTAGGAATAGATGCCAGACTAGAACAGCAAATATTGAATTTGTTGGATGTCATTTGTTCAAAATGAACACAAAATAAGCATCATATAAAAAGCCTCCTTACTGGACATGGGAAAGGAATAATATCTCCTCTAAAATAATATTTTCCGCTACAATTTCTTGATAATTCTTCTAAGAGAGAAGAATTGCTGGCCAGTTCACTGTCTTCTTACCTATCCACTCATGGAAGTTATTAGTTAGCATTTCTCATAGGCTGATTTAAGTTTTGTTTTATTTTCATTTATTTTTTATTCTAGAGAATTTGAGGTTTCTGCTGGTTATCTCCATCTCATGATTTGATTGGTATTCTAGCTATGTAAGAATCCATATTTAGAGAACACCAAGAGCCCAACAGTTCAAGCCTGACTCCTCTTATTAAAACCAGATTGTTGGGGGCAATCAAGCTGACTTTGTAATAATGCCGCTTGGGGTGTGTGTGAAAGCCCTAATAAGCAGGCATATACATAGGATGAAGGCTACTGCTAAGCTTGTAAGCCGCCCTGAGTCTTCGGAGAAGGGCGGGATATAAATGGAATTAAAATAAAATAAAATAAAATAGAAGACACAGCCAACCATAGATACTGCCTCTCGTGAGCTGAAGCTATGTCTCAGTTCCCTGTAGTATCAATCCCAGTAATGGCGAAGAAGCTATTTCTAGTTACCTATCTATCATTCTTCAGCTTCTTCTTAGGGTTCTCTTCATTGTCTTCTGGGGAATTCCTGAAAAGAGTTTAACATTTAGAATAGAATAGAGCTGGAAGGGACCTTGGAGGTCTTCTAGTCCAGCCCCCCGCTCAAGCAAGAAAACCTATACCATCTTAGACAAGTGACTGTCCAATCTGTTCTTAAAAACCTCCAGTAATGGAGCGCTCACAATTTCTGAAGGCAAGCTGTTGCACTGGTTAATTTATTTATTTTATTTATTTTATTTTAATTCCATTTATATCCCGCCCTTCTCCGAAGTCTCAGGGCGGCTTACAAGCTTAGCAGTAGCCTTCATTCTATGTATATGCCTGCTTATTAGGGTTTTCTCCCCCCCCAAGCAGCATTATTACAAAGTCAGCTTAATTGCCCCCAACAATCTGGGTCCTCATTTTACCTACCTCGGAAGGATGGAAGGCTGAGTCAACCTTGAGCCTGGTGGGACTCGAACCTGCACTAATTGCAGGCAGCTGGTGTTACTTAAGGAGGCATTAGCCCACTGCTCCACCATTGTCCTCACCATTAGGAAGTTTCTCCTTAATTCCAGGTTGCTTCCCTCTTTGGTCAGTTTCCAGCCCCTCTGTTGCTTTGGAGAATAGTTTGCTGCCCTCTTCTTTTGGCAGCCCTTCAAATACTGGAGTAGTGCTATCATGTCGCCCTTGTTTCTTCTTTTCTTTAGACTAGCCCAGGGGTCAGCAACCTGAAACAGTGAAAGAGCCACTCAGAACCGGTTCCCTACAAAAGGAAAAACTGGGAGCCGCAAAAAATGTGTGCGCATGCGTGTACATGCGCAAAACAGGGTTTGACTGAAGAGGAGCCAAGGCAAGATATGCACCTACCCTGCATGTTTGAATTGATTGGTTGAACTTTTTTAGTCCCACCTTTTTTTTTTTTTTGGACTACACGTAGCAGAAGTCTGGGAGCCGCATGCGGCTCCGGAGCCGCGGGTTGCATACCTGTGGACTAGCCAGACCCAAGTCCTGCAGCCGTTCTTCATATGTTTTAGTCTCCAGGCCTTTGATCATTTTAGTTGCTCTTCTCTGAACTTTTTCCAAGGTCTCAACATCATTTTTTGTAGTATGGTGACCAAAATTGGTTGCAGTATTCCAGGTGTGGTCTCACTAGGGTTTTATAAAGCGGTACTAATACTTTGTGCCTCTGTTTATGCAACCCAGAATTGTATTAGCTTTTTTGGCTGCTGCTGTACACTGCTGGCTCATAGTCAAGTGATCGTCCACTAGGATTCCAAGGTCCCTCTCACAGTTACTGTTTCTGAGCCAGGTGTCACCTAATCTGTCCTTATATTTTTTTTTTCCTGCCTAGACGTAAAACTTTGCTTTTCTCCACATTGAAACTCATTTTGTTGGACAGGACCCATTATTCAAGTCTGTCAAGATCTTTTTGGATCCTGAGCTTGTCTTCTGGGTGTTGGCTACTCCTGCCAGTTTAGTGTCATCTGCAAATTTGATGAGTTGCCTTTCAATTCCCTCATCTAAGTCATTAATGAAGATATTGAAGAGTACTGGGCCTAAGGCGGAATCTTGTGGTACCCCACTGCTTGCTTCTGTTTGATCCTTTTGATCCCTCTTTCCCTATTTCTATTTTGTTTTAGATTCATACATGATCTGGCTTCAGCACAGCTAGTGGTTTCCAAGACTCCAATATCATAGTTTGTCATGCTGGCACAAATGTTTCATTTTTTAGTTTGGCATTTTTTACATCATATAATAGAGATACTCATGCTTAGTTTTGCACTTAGCTACTGGGCAACCATCAGCCTAACGATAAGTAAAAATGATTCCTCACTAAAACCTATAATTAGGTAGTGAAATGGAGTCTGCCTCATTTACAGAAACAACAATTAAGTCTGCATTAGCAAACCCATGGTTAAAATAGCGATTCTCACTAGTAATCTCACAATAATTTCTTTCTATATGTTCACCCATGCTTAACCAACTGAGAACTGATGAAATCTGATATACCTGGGGGGAGATCTGAGAAGGTAAATATAGTTGCATAAATTGTGTGGGCTCTCAACTAGGATGAAGCCAACAAATTGTGGTTAAGCAATTTGTCTACACTACGCTTCTGAGTACTTGGGAGAGAAAATAATTACCTGGCAAACAATTTAGCTTAACCCCCCCCCCCCCAAAAAAAAAAAATAGATTAGATCAGGCATGTCAAGCTGCCGGCCCGCAGGCCAGATGTGTCACACCAAAATCGCGCCCACCCCATTGCCGGCAATGGGGGAAAAGTCACGATACGTTGCGCGACGTCACGTGACGTCGTGAGTTTGACATGCCTGGATCAGATAATCTGGGAAAGAATAGAATAACTGTGGGGGAAGTTAAATCTTCAGCTGCTTATCAATGATTCATGCTTTCCTTCTTGGCTGCTGGGATCTCAACAGATCCTGTGGTTATGTTTTCAGGCTTAAGGATCAGAAACTAACAGTGAAATTCAAAAGCTCATAATTCAGCATATGTTGGGATGCTTATAAGAACAAGATCCAACTGTTCCTATATGCAGTTCTACTTACCAATAATGCCAAAAGTCATTGTTAGAAAGAAGCCAAAACAGATTAGCATGGAGTGTTTTGGCCAGCTGTCCATATACCTAGCAAATCTCGTTTTACAAGTTGGGATCTGTTACTAAAAGTCTGTCCTTTAGATATCGGCTTATAGTCAGTTGCCTCATCTGGATCTGGGTACGGCTGTTTGTTTGTTTTTGTTTTTGCCCCCATAAAAGTTAGAAAATATCTCCGATCTTCTTGCTGTTGCATTCTGTTGAGGGTGGGCTGCTGATGTTTTCTGTACAGGTAGTCCTCAACTTGACAACCATTCATTTGAAGTTACAGCAGCATTGGAAAAATCTGACCTTTTCCCCCCACACACACACTTAAGGCCATTACAGCATCCCAATGGTCATGTGATCAAAATTTGGCTGCCTATGGCAACAGGCGTGTATTTATGACAGTGGGGTCATGTGATCGCCATTTGTAACCTTCCCAGCCAGCTTGTGACAAGCAAAGTCAATGGAGGAAGCCAGATTCCCTTAATGACTGCATGATTCCCTTAATGGTTCGCTTATCAACTGTGGCAAAATGGGCCGTAAAATGGGGCAGAACCTACGTAACATCTGCCTTGCTTAGCAATGGAACTTTTGGGCTCAGTCATTGTCGTAAATTGAGGGCTACTGGTATAATCAGTAGTTTTTCAACTTTTGGATGCAAAGGACACATCATACAGACAATTGATGAGGTAGCTGTATCCTAAGGGACATTTAAAACAGAGGGCCTTTCTGCCCTCCAGCTCTTCTAGAAATAATGAAAAAAGATGAAGATTTCAGAGCCACTAACTCATTCTAGGCAGCCATCTTAGCTGCCTCACCCAACAACAATGAAAGGTTCCTTTCTCCCAAGATGCAAAGGCTCCCCTCCTTCTTAAGAACTTCACAGTGAGAGCAAAAAGAATTGAAGCCGGCCCCAGAAAACAGCAGTTTGTGGCTAACCTGCGTCCTCTTCTAATAGGGTAAAAATAGTTCACTTAGATCTATGTAGAAGTACATTCCTGAGTGAACTGTTTTTCTTAATTCTGGAACGGGAGCACCATGAGGCCCCAAGGTCAACCTCCAGCTTCTGAAAGTCTTGCAAAAGTTACCACCAAATTATAATTTTTAATGTGACAGAGGGGGGGAAAAATTAAACACGCTGAGAATAACTGCCCTTGATTTAATTGTAGCCAAGGAAAATCATTTTAGCCTTTCCATGAAGCTTGCTTACTTTCCAAAGCATGGGCCAACTTTTGATTTCCCTTTTAGAGGAAGACATGGAATGGCTTTGCCCAGGGAGGATTTATGGAGGATTTAGGAATGTCCGACACTGTTTAGGTTGGAACCCTTTGGCTTCAGGATGCTCGTTCTCCCCCACTTTTTGGAGCCAGGACACCAAGAATTACTTTGGTTCTAAGTAGCCCACTTCCAGAGATGTCTAAAATCACACTCCAGAACTTGTGGGTCAAAAAAATGGGACATTCTAAGCAGGATCGCTCCCAACAGGCCACTTTGGCACAACTCTGCTTGAAAGAAAGGGAAGGCACAGCTACAGAAAAAAAAGTAGTGCATTAGCCTTCCGTCGTCCATAACCTTTGACCCCCAGGGGGAGAGCATTCTCGGTGGGTGCGCCAATCCTCTGGAACCGCTTACCAGCTGGAATCCAGACGGCCCCCGACCTTCGCTCCTTCCGGCGTGATCTAAAAACTTATCTGTTCCAACAAGCTGGCCTGGCCTGATGGATTTGGGTTTTAAAATTTTTATTTTTATTTTATTCTTACTGTATTTCTCTGTACACCGGCCTGAGTCCTCCGGGAGAAGGGCGGTATATAAAAACAAACAAACAAACAAACAAATAAATAAATAAAACCTGCTAGGTCTGCTTCTCCTTTGCCCTTTCCCAACCACGGGGCTGTTTTTCTCTCATCGGCTGCTGTCCTCTTGATCTTCCTTCTTACGTTTACTGAGCCGAGGGGGATTCCCTAAAAGGCGCTCTTGCTGGCCAGCCTTCCATTATTTGAGACACGTTCTGGAATGTTTGCACAAGATTAGTCTCAAAGTTTCCTTGGCAGCAGGGGAAAATATTTACTGCCCGTTTGCCAAGCACGCCTCCCTCTTTCATGAAGACAAAGGGTCTTGGCCCCATGCCTTGTGTTCTGGGCACCCGCATCCGCTGCATAGCTGAAGTCGGGGAGAATAAAAGCACCGAGGCCTTTCAAGTGGTCTCTGCTCCACCTCTCCCTTCCTTTCTCCTTTTGTTCTCCTTTGCCTCTTGGGTTTCAGAGTTGTCTGGCTTTGATCATGGGTGGCACAAAGCGTATGGTTTCCCCCCCCCCCTCTTGTTGGCCCGTCCCAGCAGAGCGCCTGATTGGCTGGACCAATTTGTTTAGCCCTGGAGGGACCATACTGTAAATAGGCACTACAGGAAACTTTTGTCAACTTTGAATGCTGGATAGGCGTCTTGCCAAAGGAGGCCTGCTTGAAATCAGAGCTGTTCATAAAGCAAGAGTTTATTATGGTGTTCCAGCACCAATTGTCTTCTATTTTTGACAGCTTTCCTCTGGGGCCGTGGTGGCGAACCTATGGCACGCGTGGCACAGGTGGCACGCAGAGCCCTCTTTTGTGGGCACACGGGCCGTTGCCCCAGTCCTAGGGCTTCAGCTGGGTTTTATAAAACCTTTTCGCTTTAGGCCTCTGCCACCGTGTGCAAAAAAAAAAAAGGTTCAATCAATCAATCAATTTCAACTTCCTCGCAAAGTTGGAATTGATTGATTGAGCTTTTTAGTCCCACCCAGGCTGCCATTACCACTGCAGCCACGCCCACCCAATGGGCCATACTCATCCAATTGGCCACACCCACCCGGCACCTGACAGTACACAAGTGCGTTTTGGGTTGGAGTTTGGGCACTTGGTCTCTAAAAGGTTCGCCATCACTGCTCTGGAGTATTAGGTACTTCCCCCTAACTTACTCTCCTTCAGATATGTGGCGTTCGCCCTTCAGTATGCAGTCTGAGAATTGTACTCCTAGACATCTGGAGGGTAGTGAATTGGGGAAATGAATGTATAATGGTGGTAACTGAATTGAGAAATTCTGTTCATGTTAGGAACTTTCTGTGGTGTGAGCATAGTCAAGAATTACCGACTGAAGACCTGGTAATCCAGGAGTGATCATATTTGCAAATAAACCCTTAAAACAGTCCTTGCTTGCAAAAATGATTAATTGTATGGGGGCGGGGTTGGCAAGGGAAATTAGAATGATCTTCCTCCCTACAGCTGCCTTCGGCCAGTTTCATTTCTATTTGTTGAAGATGGAAAGGCATCTCTTCGCTAGCAGCCTTCTTAATTTCCAGGTTGGGTGAGGAACATCTTTATGCAGTCTGTCTACTTCTTGCCAGTACAGATGTCCCAAGCGTTCACCTACACAATATTCGCTACTGCTCGTGGCTTGCCTTTAAATTCAAATTTAGCTTCAGTGGCTTTGAGCCTAGCTCCAAGGATTTCCTGTCAGATGAAAAGAAGAGGTAGAACAATGCTCTGTTGCGCCTGTTCCAATAAGCCCCCAATTGCTTAGTTGGAGAATTTTTTTTTATTTACATCTCTTAAATGGTGCGTTTTTGGTGTTTGTACTGTCCTGTTTCTTTATGGCTTTGGAATCCCCAGACCTAGAAAAATAGAGCCGTTCCTGGGCCAGTTTCTGAATGTCGAGTAAAAGGGATCGGGCAATTCCTAAAATCCCTAATTTCACCAAACAGCACAGAATTTGTCCTGTGCCAAATTCTCAGTAATCCTTTCTATCCCTGCGTGATGACTGAGGTGGTGCTTGGTTAACTTAGCCTGATATTTCTTCAACTGGGCTTGGAACTCCTAACATTTCTAGCAGCTTCTTTTATTTTGCCGGTATTATTTGAAGGCAAACTGGAGATCCAGAAACTTCATGCGCTGATGGTTGTCCCTTCTCTCTCTCTCTCTCTCTCTCTCTCTCTCTCTCTCTCTCTCTCTCTCTCTCTCTCTCTCTCTCTCTCTCTCTCTCTCTCTCTCTCTCTCTCTCTCTCTCTCTCTCTCTCTCTCTCTCTCTCTCTCTCTCTCTCTCTCTCTCTCTCTCTCTCTCTCTTTTACAGATGATGGCAAAATCTTCCATGGAAGTGGAGTGGGGGACCCCTTTGGCCCCCGTTGCTATAAAGGAGATATTATGGGTTGTGGAATCATGTTTCCACGTGACTACATCCTTGATAGTGAGGGTGAGTATCTGGAGGATACTGTGCTAGTTAAAGGAATTAAGAAATAACAACAATATAGCAGGTGTTTCTAGAGTGGCAGATTGCATGTTGTAGAATAGAATTAGACGGCCATTTTCTGTAGACCATGTTATAATGGGGTTAGCAGCTTGCTGCCTCTCTGCTGAATCTGTTTCATTGGAAGGAGGTATTGCTGACCCCATGATTATGAAAAGGGGTGCGCAGATGGACTGGTGGCTTGGGATTGGCTTTCCCGTGTAATTGTATCAGGCGGGACACCCTCAGATAAGAGTGTCAGTTGGACTGTAGAGAAGATCTTCTCATCCAGGTACAATCCCAAAGAAGTTACTTTTGATATCTTAGAAGAATTGGAAAGCAGCGAGCACAGTTCGAGGAAAAGCAGGTCCATGTTTGGGTGCCGTTCAGTCTTTTGGTGGTGACTTGGAGCTGGCTTTTCTCAGTCCTTACCTCTCGAGGTTGTGAAAGCCCCTCCTGTAAATACCAGGGGCATTTGCCTTCTTTAGACATGATCAAGCAAGCCTTCCTTTCAGCCTGGCTTTTAATAATATTTAGTCATTTAGACGCCTCTAATGTGAGTTTCATGTTGATTGGAATCTGTTCTCTCTTAAGGTATTTAAATTGTAATGTACATTGGGCTAAGCTCTTTGGAAAGGCTGATGCAGAACTAAAATACTACTATTTCCAACTATTGCTGTCTCTCTAAAAATATATGCGGGCAATTATTAGCCGTCACAAATGGCAAGACAGCTAATTTACAAACCTGAATTAAATTGATTTGTGGTCACAAATAGGACTGCAGCTTTGTAAAACTTCAGGCTGCCCCTAAGCTCAAACAGCGCGATTTTCTTATTTTTGGAACCATGAAGCTGCTGATATTTCCCCCTGAGGTTGGATTGTACCTTGCTTAGAAGACTGCACCTACAGTCCAGATTGTTGACTAGCTTGTACTGGAGACTGACAAAACCAATTGGGAGCGACCCTTCCCTGATACAGCTGCTGCCACGCTGCCTTACGCGCTTAATACTGAAGCAGAGTGTTTGGGCAGGAAGGTCAAAGGAAATAAAATGGGGGTGGGGGAGGGCAGAAGTAACAAAAAATTCTGCACGACTGTTACGACCCTGGGAAAGCGAAGGCCCGTCGATGCCAAACAGAAACAACAGGTCAATGGACCACAGTTTCATTTCTACGGTGGGAATCTGAAAATCTGCAAGAGTCGCATGGGATTTTGGGTGCCCTTGTAGGTGACAGCGATGACAGCTGTGACACGGTGGCTATCCGAGCCAAACCACGGGGAGTGAGGAATGTCTTATATCTGCATCAGGAGGCGGATGAGGATGAGGATGAAGAAGAAGAGGGGGAAGACGCGGAACAGGAACACGAGGGCAAGAAAGTTGTGGTAAGTGCCAGAAGAACTGGTTAATATGCAAGCCTACAACAAGGCTGGGGGGGGGGGCTTCTTCTGAAGCTAAACCATCGGGGCTGCAGTGCTTCTCCTAGCTAAAACCGTCCGCTTGGTTGGGATAACTGTGGCTGAAGAGGGCAAGTCATTTGGGCTTCTTGTCTTCTCTTAGTGCTGGGGGTGGTGGTGGTGGAAAATCCTATGAGCAAGATTAAAAAGTGTTAGCAAATACTGCTTGATCACAATTGGGACTCAAGCTTACCGCTGGGACTTAATTTCAAATGCAGGGATTGTTATTACTCTTGGAATGCAGCTTCTCAGGGTATTTTGTGTGTTTCATTTTTCCTCCTAGCCCTCAGGGCTACAACCATAAATATGTAGCAGGACCTGATGTGGGATATTGAAAAGAAAAAAAAGAAAAAGCAGTATTTTACTGCGAGGACATGTTTTCTCTTGACGTACAGATGCCGACAAACATAAACTACGCTTAATGGATTGCCTTAAAACGCAGAGCACTATTTAAGGTCACAGAAGCCAGTTGGAAGAATTTAAGCTCCTTTTCTCAGAGTTCTGCTTGTGAGACTTCATCAAGCATGAGTCATGAGAAACTGTTTTTATGTACTGGCGTCCACACATGAACTTTCTTTTCAGCATATGGTTCTCTTGATCCTTCATGCTGCGCCCATTGGCACCCTCGTCTCTTGTGCTTTTAAGGGCCACGCTCAGGATGCGTCACAGGGCCTGGTTGCGAAAGTTCACATTGCGAACCCTTTCGATCTGGTCCTGCAAGGTGACACCCGCAGCCTTTGATAGATACCCCGCCTGCTTCTGGTGATGTTAGCCTGCAGTCCGACTGGAAAGGATTCTCCTCTGAAGCTGCTCTGCCTGGATGCAGCTTTATAGCTTTTCCAGGACAGGCAACGATCTTCTTGGAAGCAGCCATAGTATTTCAGACAGCAGGCGAGATGTAGTGGCATCAGTGACAGGAATGGGAAAGATTTGGCTGGAACTTTGGGGACACTGAATTAAGGGCTCCTTTGGGACAGCTTTGATATTGCATATTCGAAACAGTATTATTGTTTTGTTGCTTGTTTTTTTAAAATAAAAGATCTTAATGCCAAGAGTCTTACTCACAGTTCTTAGTTATTTTCATATGACAGATTTTGGAAGATTTATCTGACATCTGACCCAGCCAATACAGATTCCCTCAGGGTCAAAGTTTCTTGTTGTTTTTTTTCTTCCCTGTCTCCACCAGGTGTTCTTCACCCGCAACGGAAAGATTATTGGCAAGAAAGAGGCAGTGGTGCCATCCGGGGGCTTTTACCCCACCATTGGGATGCTGAGCAGTGGGGAGAAGGTCAAGGTGGATCTGCATCCACTCAGCGGCTAAAGATCGAGGGCTGGAGAATACATCTCTTCTGCCACTCCGCAGGCTGCCGGATAGCTCTGGCTGTTCTCCATTGCAATTTCGGCCATTGCCTCCAGGGGGGTGACCTTCTTGACGTGGGGCCATATAGAGATATTTGTCTATCTAATAACACCTGAGCCACTTTCCTTGTCTCTTTCCTGCCTGCTTGATTGCAACTGTTTTAATACTGGAAAACTCTTGAGGCTCTTATTTCCAAGCAGGTCAGGGATTCGTTCCTGGAACACAATCCCTATCTCTTCTCTGCTCATAATGTTCCATTAATTACTGTTTCTGAGGCCAGGACGGCCCTCAAGTTTACATGGTTGACAAAAGAGACCGGAATATGGCCTAGCCTTATTCAACTCTGGGGTGTCCATGATCCTGTTTCTAACGGGATTATTGAATTGCAGATGGAACAGATCAGTTCCTCTTGCCCAATGATACGAACGATTTGCATGATTATATCTGGTACACTGGACACCTCATTCTCCAGCGAGAGCCAGTCTCAAAAGTCTCATCCGATGTATTTTTCTCCTGAACCCATCAGTCCAGAAAAACCCTATGTCATTTTTTTTTAAAAAAAAATTATGGGCTCCATAGTTTAACCTAAGCCGGCATTTAAGAAACTCCCAGGATCCAGCTTTCTTTTTTCAAGGAGTTTTGGGAGGACGATGGAAAGCCAGGGAAGACTCTTTCTTGGACTATACTTCCTAACTGATGTTTGATAAGCCAAGATCCAGCACTTTTTCCCCCCCGAATCATAGTTTACAGATGAAGTTTAACTAGAATTGTAATGAATTCTCTGCTGTCCTACTCAGCTAATCTCGGGGATGGTGGGTGGGTGGGTGGGATGTCATTGGCAAAATTGGAGGCAGATAGTTTTCTGCCATCTCCCTCTTACTCTGAGCTTCTGAGAGCTCCTTAATATTTCTTCCATATGTGGGGCCAGGGTAGGGTATGATCTGGGTGCAATGCTGCTGTATCTCTCTGTGTTGATGGAGAAGAGGCTGGAATGTGAAATCTGTACTGTAACTTGATTGTAAAGTGTTCATCCTTCACCCTTCATCCTTCTCTGCTGAAGTTAAAGAGGACTGGTCCTTAGGGATGTAGGCCTGCCCTTCTTTTCAGCCACTCCCTTGTCTGCGTTGCATTTGCTCTGTCATAGCCATACCCCACTGCAGAAATAACAGAGGCTATGGGAAGGGTGACAAACCTGTCTGGATGTTGTTGTTTTTTTGTTACGTAGATGTGGTCGAACAATGACAGGAGAAGCCAAAGAGTAGCAGCTGCTTTGAGCCACGGGAGAAAGGGCACGGGCTGTCCTGCCTTCTCTTAACTTCTCTGCCCCTGTATTTTCCTGGGCAATCTTGCTGCTAATATGATAATCTGGGAATTGGGGATTGAAGAGGGGACGGACCTTAAAAATAAAATAAAATAAAAAAATAAAATAAAATAAAATAAAAATAAATCTTTGGGTTGGCTCCCTCTGGTGGTGTAAGTGACCTGGCTTTGTCGTGACAATACTGCTTTTGTTATGTTGGGAGAGCGGGAGCCACAGTTAGACTTCTTCCTTCTGTGTTCGTGTCTCGCCAACAATCCTCCCTGCCTCTTGCAATTGTGAGAAAGATTGTAATCCATGCTTGCTGATGGCGGTTTCCTCCCCCCCCCCTATGCTGCTTGAAGTGATCCGGCATCTGGCTGCAGAACACAAGGATACAGGGTTGCTGGTGTGCAAGGGGGGGGGCACCACAAGCTTGTGAACGTGCTGCTTTGTTGACTCAATTGCTGCACCAAGCCGTGGAGAGCACAGCTGTTGCTCTCAATGTCCTGTTGTGTAGTTTAGTTGTTTCCCCACCACCACCACACCTCAACTTAGGGAACTTTGAGACACGTGGACTTCAACTCCCAGAATTCTCCAGCCAGCATGGGGAGTTGTTCTGGGAGTTTGAAGTCCACCCATCTGAAAGTTCCCAAGGTTGAGAAACCCCGTTGAAGTTTGTTCTTCTACAACTGCAGGCCTGGCTTCAGCAGACTTCTCTTCCCTTCAGCTCTGGGTGCTTCTGCTGCACTTTTTTTTGTAGCCAGAATCTTTATACACTTAATAAAAGTTGGCATTTCCACCTGGAAAGGTTACTGGTTTCATTAATAGTATTTTACTGCTTTCTGTTTCTCATCCATGCGTGTTTGTTTTAAAGTGTATTTTTTTACTTTGAAATAATTTCCCAGCTAAGCAATTTTTAAACATTAAGCTAGCCTCAACGCCCTCCCCACCCCAAATGAAATTGTTTTGAGTACCCTACAATGCCGTATGTATGTATATATTTTCCTCCTTTATTATTTTTATAAATAACTCAAGGCAGCGAACATATCCAACACACCTTCCTCCTGCTATTTTCCCCAAAACAACAACCACCACCACTCTGTGAAGTGAGTTGGGCCGAGAGTGAGTGAGTGGCCCAAGGCCACCCAGCTGGCTTTCATGCCTAAAGTGGGACTATATCTCACAGTCTCCTGGTTTCTAGCCTGGTGCCTTAACCCCTAGGCCAGGGGTAGGCAACCTCAGCTCTTTTATGACTCATGGACTTCAACTCCCAGAATTCCTGAGCCAGCCATGCTGAGGAGAAAGGGAGAGGTTTCCAAGCTGAGCCATGCTGGCTCAGGAATTCTGGGAGTTGAAGTCCATGAGTCATAAAAGAGCCGAGGTTGCCTACCCCTGCCCTAGGCGATGGGGGGAAATACTTTTCTATCATTGCCATTTTAATAAAGTACTTCATGGTAGTGACTAGAAAGCTTTTAAAAAACTAACCCCCTGCTCCCACAAAACTGCTCTAAAGGAGTACTTTTAACATTAGGGTTAAGGGTTCGTGTCACTAACACTTATGACCTGATTAAAAATAAAGGTACATCCAAGATCATTCAAATGGCAGGGATTGGAAGGTCACAGTAATGCCACAGTGATAAAATTAATACATTATCTTTGAGCAGCGTTAGCCTTTCTGATGCAGACGATGTAGGAAAATGTTATTTTGAAATCCATTCCTGCCTGAATACATTCATATACAGTATGTGGCTTACAAATATTATGAAATCAATAGCAGTAGCATGTAAAATACGTGTATTTGAAATGGAACCTTTTGGACGAACCTTTTTTTTTTTTAGTGAAAAAAGTATAGCTGAAAAATATGCTACACAAAACTGGAAAACGGGGAGTAGCACTGAGGGTTTCTACCAGGGGGGGGAAAACATTTTTCTTTTCCAAGAAATGTAAACAACAGGAAGCAACTCTAGAAACCCTAACCCACCAAGCACACGCGTGTGTGACACGAGTGCCGGACTGCGAGCTGGGTGGCATATAAATTTAATGGATAAAAAGTGAGGCCACAAGAATGCCTCCTCTAAAGCAAGCAGAAATGCTTTCCTTGCCTGAAATGACTGGAATTTAGGTTAAAAAAATTCCTGAAGGAATTCTACCTACCCAAACTTAACACTCTTAAATTCTCTCGATTGCGTTCTCTTCATTGCCTACCCCCACATCCCACAAGGACCCGTTTCCAAAAACCAATGCAAGGCACTCCGATTTCTTTTCCTGGTATGTTAATTTTGAGGAAAAGAGGCGGTCATTTGTACAGAAGATAAAAAATACAGATTATAAAAAATAACAAACAGTGCTGCAGCTTTCTCTCCCCTGCCCCGCCCTCCCACTTCACAAATATATATATATACATACATATATATTACCAAGACATCTCTCGCTAGCATTCCAATATAAATTCTTTAGTAGACAAAATAAAACTCTGTACTAAACCCAACCCTTCCCCCCCCCCACCCCCACTTTCAAAGATTGGAAGAACCTTCTACATTAGCTCATCCAATGTGTCCTTTGCTGTCAGTCACCCATCTTGAAGATGCTGGTGGGGGGAAATCTCTGGCTTCCTTACCAGAGCTGCTTCACCAAACACAGGGACTCCACCAAGCACAGCCGCTGTGCCTTCTTGGTACTTGTGTTGGCGTATCTTAATGGGAGGTTTGCTCAACCGATTGCACCTAAGCACACGAGGAATTAATATGCTACGCTTATTAAGAATACAATTCTGAATTGGATTTTTTTTTAAAGCAATCTTCTAGTTGTCTGGTTCGGAAGGAAAAATACACAGGCTGGTCTTCTGGAATGAAAAACTCAAAGCAGAAATAATTAAAACAGGGCTTCTGTTCCATCAAGGTTTTGTAAGCCCTTCATCTCCTCCTGTGCCTCAGCCCTGTGACAGCTCATATAGTCTGCTGTGCGCTATCCAGGTACAAAGATAAACTCTTAAAATAGTTGTGTAAGAAAGTGGATTCTGAGAGCCTGGGGAAGAGTCATTAAAACAGATTTTGAGCTATAAAACGGCTAAAATTAACATCGATCACCTGCCCATTTTCTTAGTATCCTTTTGAGTTTCTAAACTAGCCAGATGTCTGCATCGGGTAAGTCAGAAACAAAAAATATTGTTCAGTGGCCAGTTGACCTTTTGAGAAACTAGCTGCATGTGATATATAGTCCTCCCTAACCAGTAGAGGAGTCAAACTCAACAAAATGTTCAGATGATTTCCCGTGAAATCTAAAGAGTTTTAATTGTGGAGAACCAACAAATCCTTCTTGGACCTTTTAAGTTCTAGATTCCTGCTGCACTCTGCTTTGAATTCAAATGGGAGCAATGCATCTTCTTCACCTCGATAACTTTAATCCTACGGAGTAGCTCTAGTCTTAGCAGTATCTACAAGGTCTTCGGGAATTGAGCATCAACTCTGCCCAACACTTACCCTTCATCACATACAATTGCCTAATGCTGCACATGTTTCTCCATTATAGAACTCGATGGCCAAGGTATTTAAGGTCAAATTGTCAGTTGGGATAACTTGCATCAACAACTTCTTAAATATTATGTTTCAGCTCATCTACCCATAAGACAGTGGAATGTATGTACATCTTAAAGAGTTGGCAGTATTTTCACGTATGAAACCTAAAGCGTTTCTTCAATCAGTTTGCCATTTCAATGTAGAGACTAAACTGGGCAAAATGTTTGCATGCATTACAAATAAAATAAGATGCAATCCTTAGTGAGTTTTTTTGGACTCTTGGACTACTTGCGAGTTTTGTGTCCCCCAACCTGGACACCATTTCCACGACACTGAAGAATTTGTGATGTTATCTGTTGGTTTCTCCTTCCATTGTCAACCCCAATTCAAAATGAAAATCAAGCACGGGCGCAAGTTCAAGAGTTATTACACTACAGTAGCAGCTTGCACTAATTGTATCCCAGGTCAGACACTCACATAGAGCAGCACTGAACAGCAGCACAATTGCTTACCCAAACATGTTGTATCTTGAAGGATAAAGACAACTAAAAAAATAATAATAGTAGCTTAACTCCAGGCTTCAGAGACCACAGCATTGGATTATAGGGGTTTTCAGACCCAATAAATCAGTAGGGCCAACAATCAGTTAAGAAACTGGAGGGAAGCTTTGTGTTTTTAAAAAAGACCATGCATTTAAGAATCCAAAATACAACTTTACAGCTAGAACCTGAGTTTGTATAATTCCAAGAATAATTCATTGCTTCATACCAAGCTGGGCACCACTTTGTCCAATGAAAGAAAACAATTTAGGATTTCATATGCCTTACTAATAGAGTGTGTCATGCCTAACCTGCTTGTTGGAGATTTCTCCATTCAAAGTGGCATGCTTGTCCAGAGCAATGCTGTTTGAAGAAGGAAAGGCCCCTAGATACTTTTTTCTCAGGTGGTGTAAACCACTATAGGTTTTGCAGCAAAAAACTATGCTTACCACCAGAAGTGTGGTGGTTCTTAAATGTGCCTCAAAGTAAATTTAGTGTGATCTTTGGCCTGGCTAGAGAAATCTCTCCATCTGTACAAAAAATGCTTTCCCATGCTGGAAATTGCTTTAGAATGCATTTTGACTATAATCAGGTCACAAAATCTAGGCTTATGGAAGAATTGGCACACTACTGTAAGTTGTGCAGTCTTTGTCAAAGCTTTTGTTCCTGGGTGTTTTCTGTGGTAGTGAGAAATGTTAAAACGTCACACTAGATCTGTTGGGATCAAGCGGGCCCTTTCCCCACTATACCGGGCCAGTGGGTTGTGGAAATAAGACAATGGATTAAAATGGAGATAGTAGAAGGCTACTATGAGCAACGCTGTAGAGCTAGCCATCCTGTTTCCATGTTGCAGAGATGCCACAAAACATCATAGGCATCCATACAGGCAGTTAAGGTGGGGAGGAAGGAATGACGTGTGAGAGGCCTGGAGCAATTGCCAAGATGCCTTCATCTCCGGTGAGTGCCCAGCATAACCTTGGTGATGAAATTCACGATGGCTGATGCTGGTTGCTCAGGGTCTAACTCAGCAAAAAGATGGCAGACATTCTCACATGGGTTGCCTTGTTTCTTGGCCACAAAGCCAAAGATCCTGCAAAAGACAGACGGACAGACATGTCAGTAGTAGCCGTGGCTTCTGCTCTCCTTGATTTTCATCCTATGCTGATCAAGGATCAGGTGCACAATTCTGTTTCTCTGTGGCTTACAACAGGGGAGGAGGGGGGGAAGGTATCAGACTGGCATCAATAGCATTATAATAGTAATACAAGGTCTGGTGTTACCATTCTGATTATCACATACAGTTTCAAAGGGGGTGGATTTTTGTAGCACAACGGTGTAACACTGCTTTCATCAATTTGACAAAAGCAGTGAATTCCTGTGGATTTTGCTGCTTATAGAAGCGTTGCTCTGTTCCCATGGGATTGTCTTAGTTCTGTTCACCAAATGTACTAAGCCATACTTTTAAATCGAGGAGGAGGGGAAACGTGAAACACCACAAGGAAGGAACATTTTATTACATGTGGTTATGGAAAAACACTAAAAAATATTGGAAAATAATAGATCAAAATATTCAGAAAATCCTAAACATAACACTTAAACTGAAATCACAAATGTATTTGTTAAGTGTAATACCAGGAAATATGGGAGAGATCACAATTTATGAACCAGCTGCAAGAACAAATTAGTCACATTGGGGGAGGGGGAAGGAAAAAAAATAGATATTTGGGATATGGTTTCTAGGAAAAGAAGCTGACACCAATCCAGCAATAGACAAAAGGATTCAAACAGATACTAACAATAATCGTCAGTGTTTGATGTGAAGTATAAACATCTGGCTTTTGGTCAGCAGTTGGGAAAGCAAGCTCAGTGTTGTCACCGTTCAAAAATAGAACTTAAATGTTGGTAATAGAAGGGTGTCACAACATTTCAAACTAAAATCTGATCCAAGCAAAATCTTCCACATTTTAAAAGTCAATCTATTATACCAGGCGTCCCCAATACTCCGTCTGTGGACCAGCACCGGTCCATGGCATGCCAGAAACCGGGCCACGCAAACAAGCGAATCCCCATCCCAGGATTCAGGCAGCACACGAAACCACGCCCCCTCCGGTCCACGGAAAAACCTCTCTCCACGGAACCCAAAAGATTGAGGGCTGCTGTATTGTACAATGTATCCACATGCTACTGTATAGTTTGATGTTAAATTAATGCTTTACTTGATCTTGTTACCATATGCTTTCATGACTTTTGGTCTTTCCATTACTTACTTGGCTGTAGTGCCATCCGTGTTGGTCCACCTAGAATTAAACAGAGTCAGGTTAAGCAAATGCTCTTCCCTAATCAGTAGCCTTTAAAGCAGACTCACAAAACACACTGTAGGAGCAGTGCTGCTTCACAGAAGGACACTGTACTTTGCCTAAAAAGGAAGAAAATTTATACTCTGTAATTAGAGCAATAGAAGTTCATCAGAAATGGGGATTTGTAATGGGGATCCCAAGTCCTTCAGCCAATATTAGCTGAAAATGTGCTCTCCATTCCTAGTTTAAGTGTCTCTCTTGATTTAAACATTTCTCCCGTTTCAAATATCTCCACCTACTGATATTTCAAGGAACTGAGAATTGAATAGCTTCATAAGCTTATGAAGTATATACGTACTTCGTAATATTTAATACACTTTAAAAATAGAAATGCAAGATGTGTTTTCAGAGCACTCTTGCTTTCATTTTGTACCTATCTCTATTTAAAAGGGAGGAGGTATAATGTAACTCCAGATTATGTTAATGGCACTGAGGCAGCACAACTATTGTGTTTTTGGAACTATAGTCACAGCAAAGATAGGAAACGGGGGAAAAAAATCAAAGCAAGGTTCTTTTATTAAATAATGCACAATACTTTGAAATGAAAGAAAGTTGAAAAGTAGAAGTAACCCTCTAAGTACAATGAGCTTATAGCAGTTTAGCTGCAAGTCATGTTCAACAACATATCTTTACATATGAAGAACACAATGTTATTGACAAGGATCCCACAAGCTAGCCCTTTTTCATCCAAGGATCCTTACACTATAAAATACTGCATGCCTTTCTTACAATATGCACCTTATAATGATGGTCATAGTGCAAATGAGAAAAGTTGGTTGTACAAATGAAAACAATCAGAGGACCAACTCATAGAACCTCAAGAAATGAGGCACACCCTTATCGCAGCCCACGGTTTACCAACATCATCTTAAAAGGCCAGGAGCAATCCAGACAGGCAACTTCACGGTTACAACTGTAGAAACTACCACACACATCCTGGTCTCGTAAGCCAAGCCCTGTTCACCATCACAGCATACTTTGAGCAGAGTTATAGGAGTGACGCTGAATTGCAGGCTGCGTTAACAAGATATCAGGCAATCGGTCCAACAAATTTGTTATTGCCTACTGAGACTGCTAGCAATTCTGCAAGGCATCTTCCTTGGGTTGCAGAAGATTTAAGCCTGGCTCTTTCTGCGTATAGTATACGTGCTGTGCCGCTAAGCATAGATTCCCTAGTATCTAGGCTGACATGGATTTCCATGGACAAAAGCAGGGTGCAAGCTACACAAGAACCAAGATGGTGGGTTACCTGCGGTCCTGAGGATCCGTGCTGCAGAAGGTAACGGTGTTGACTGGATAATGACGCCGGAAAAACAGCCTATGAGAAGAAAGAAAGTTTCCTGAATACAAGAGAAGACCACCCCACAGCTTCATCCATAGGCTTGCAGAAGCCAGCAATGGGAAGAGGGAAGACAAGAAAGGGATATCCAGACAATTAAGGAACAAGGCATGTGAGCAGGAAATATCTGTAAGAAGCACAGAGATGATCTTGGATACTGGATGCAGTGCTCGTTAGCATAACATGAGCTCAATCCAGGAAAACAAAGTGAGAGAAAGAAACACAAAAATGGTCCACTTTAATGAACTCTCTCTGGTATAAGAAGAAGGGAATAGGAAATGTCAGGCTTTCAAGATCACGTATCAAAAAAGGAGAGTTCTAGAATTTCTTGTATCTGTTTCCTGACCTGGGCTACCTTGAAAGGCTGATAATGAAAGAAGGAGTTTGCAGCTGCATAAAGGAAGGGTACCACGGTGCCCGGGAGCAGAAGCAGGCAGACTTACTTCCTCTGGTTGTCTGTGAGGGTGATGCCTTGGGCTGACACCTTGAAATGAACGATACTGGCCGAAGTATGGGGAGTAGCAGCCAAGGTACTGGTTGTCGCCTTCGCCACAGCCTGTGGCCCCGTCAGGGACTCTGTTTCCACAGAGCTCAGGTAAAGCACGCTGCAGGCTGCAATTTGGGAACATAGTGAGGAAAAGAATACCAGATTTTTTTAAAAAAAAAAAGCAAGAGGGCCTTCCAGAATAATTACTGATCCCTCAGTAATGCCCCCATTGGCAATTGTCCTATTATAGCCATAAAGCTTGCCATATATTGGTACCAAAGTGGCTCTGGCATCTCTTCCCATCTTCAACAGCTGCCCCAGCTGGGATTACCTTGGTAGAGTTGAAGAAGATTTCCCGCCAAATTTTACTTAGTGCTGAGCATTGCTCTTTGCCTGTTCCCTTGCGACTAGCACGAGCAAGTTCATTGGAAAATACATTTACACGATCTGCTTACGTTACAGAATGTGGCTTTTCTTTAATAATGACTTAAGTTCCAGAATTATGTTAGAAATCAAATAAATACCTGAGGTAAATTAGTACTACTGCCTGCCTACAAATTAGGTCCCCCTAATTTGACCTGAATAAAATTGATTCCTGCTACATCATTCATATTTTTAACACTGCTGTCTCTCTTGAGTGTTCACACAGCCATTTACCCTTTCTCTCTCCCCCACCCCCCACCCCCCCAGTGCTTACCTGCTCCCTGCTTCAGCAAGTCAGCAGCAGTGCTCATATTGGTGGGAACGGCCAGCTCTGGTCTTTCCTCAGTGAGATCTGAAAAGCAGAAGTCAGACAATGCGGAGCAGTAATACCATATGCGTCCTCTGCAGCAGTGTCTTTCAAACTTGGCAACTATAAGAGATGTGGACTTCAACTCCCAGCTTGCTGCCTGAGGAATTCTGGGAGTTGAAGTCCACACGTCTTAAAGTTGCCAAGATTGAAAAATACCGATCGACCCAGTAACTTTCCATCTGTTGAGATTACCATTTGCTAGGCTAGGAATTGGGCAGGCCTCTGGGCAAAAATAGGTCCCCCTGCTCACTCGACTTCTTCTAGATGAGGTTTCCATGATAAAGCTGCTCCAATTTAAAAGCTCTGTCCAGAGGTAAGCAACCTATGGCTCCTCAGAATTTCGTAAATGGCAACCCTGAGCAGCTCTTATCTTTCACCATATAGACTGGGACTAGTGCACTTGTCCTGCAGCAGTATTCAGAGTGCCACATTTTACCCACATCGGCCTGTCAGGGTAGCCTATAGCAATAGCAGTTAGATTTATATTTATTTATTTATTTTATTTATTTTATTGGATTTGTATACCGCCCTATTCCCGTAGGACTCAGGGCGGTTTACAGGGCAGTTAAAACCATGAATACAAAAAATTAAAAACAAATAAATTAAATTCAAGCCCCAAGAGTAAATCTAAAACCCAGTTAAATTAACAACCCCACAGTCTGGACCAAAAAGATCGAAGAGTCAAGTTTTCAGGTCCCGGCAAAATGAGCGAAGGTCGGGGGTAGTCCTAAGTTCTGTGGGTAGTTGGTTCCATAGGGCAGGCGCACCCACATAGAACGCCGCTTCACAGTGCTTTACAGCCCTCTCTGAGCGGTTTACAGAGTCAGCCTATTGCCCCCCAACAATCTGGCTCCTCATTTTACTGATCTCGGAAGGATGGAAAGCTGAGTCAACCTTGAGCCTGTCGGGATCGAACTCCTGGCAGTGGGCAGTGAGTTAGCCTACAGTGCCGCATTCTAATCACTGCGCCACTACAGCTCTATAAGTCACTAAACAGTATTACTCTGGAGAGCAAGAAGGGGAAGAACTACACTGGCTGGGCAGTTGGCCCTTGTGTCTTGCCTCACTCATTTTCATTTGCTGTTAGAACAGAGAGTCCCCAATCATTTTGGGCTGTGGACACATTAGGGATTACAAGCAGTGGGTTATCCTGCAAGATGATTGTGGAGAAGATTTGCTTTTTACAAAATGGTCATTCTAGGAATCTAACCAATTACAAAACATCAATTTTCCTGAACGTTATTTGCCGTCTCATCCCAGGCATCCACACAGGACTCCACACAACCCCTGTTTACATTTGTCCTTTTTCTATGTAAATAGGAACACTTGTAAACATTGCACAAGGCTGTGCAATGCCATCCATCATTTTATTTTCTAAGAATATTTGTGGGTCCTATTAATTGCTCAGAGGCATTCTTGGAAATAAATATGTTGGCGGCTGGCATTTTCCTTCGCAACACACCAGATTCCCATTTTTAAAAAATTAAAAGTCCCTTGGTGTAATGTACAGTCCAAGGGAGATGGAGCAAAAAATCTGGAGGCATCAAGGAGGGAGGCTGCGGGGGCACATGGATGTTCCAGTGCTACCTTGGGGACCACTGTGTTGGACCTTGAAGGGGGAGGCTGATCCCCAACACATGTATTTTCTTCTTTTAGCATTTATTTCCACTAATTTCATCTGCCTCCATCTCTTCCCAGTCTCTGGGTTCTGAGCAACTTCCTATCCGCCTACCTTTGCTTGGGATGCGGAGTTGGCAAGGCAACGAGAGTGGGGTGATGGAGTGCTGGGAGACCAATGCTGGCAGGCTGCCTGTAAAAGGAAAAACAACAACAAAAATCATGTTGAGTCAAGGGTTTGTCTCCCATACTGTCTTCCTAATCATTCATCCCTCAACACAGCACCCTTAACCCAGCCTGGTGATCAGCTTTCTATGCTAAGGATTCTAATTTATAAGGAACCTCCCAAAAGAGTCACTCATTTGCTCAGAAGATGCTCCCAGGGTGGGAGCTATGCTATTTTAAACAAGGGCTATACTTGATTATAATTGGGCTTTATAATTGGGTGGGGCTGATGTTACTGGTGGGTGGCATTAAACCACAAACGGGTGCAACAAGCCATTATTTCTCTGACATCTCCTATTTCCCTCCACACTCTTCCCTCCCTTTCCAAGCCAGGAGGTTGCCAGGCTAAACATAGACACAGATTGCTCATATCATAAATCTGAACTGACCATTTTTCAGAATAGGCTGAGGGCTGGACATTAGTCTAATCCTGCACAACCCTCATACTAGAATCTTTTCCATTTAAGGTCCAGCCCCAGTGTTACCTACCAAAATGGGGTTCATTGTTACAACCCTTGATCTTCACCCCTTTGGGTCCTGTCTCGATCAAGAAATGGCGCACCAGTTGCTCCGCAGGGTCTCCTAAGATAGGGAAAGGCATCAGTTAGTGATGGCTGTTCTCTTTCTCCCAGCCTGCTCCCGAAGAAGAGGCTAAAATGGAGTTCATCCTGATGCTGGCAGGGCACTTTTTGCGGAGAATCGGAATCAGAATAGAGCTGGAAGGGACTTTGGAGGTCTTCTAGTCCAACCTCCTGCTGAAGCAGGAGACCCTATACCATGTCAGACAAGTGACTAACCAGTCTCTTCTTTAAAACCTCCAGTGATGAAGCACCCACAATTAACGCTGTTTAATTGTCCTCACTATTAACAAGTTTCTCCTTAATTCCAGGTTGCTTTCATCCTAGTTGATAGTATTTACTGTTAGAGTTCTCCAATGCATTTCTCAAAGCTAGCATCTCAGTAGGTGTAGCTGACAATAAACTACTAAGAGGACTGATGATTTTATGAAAGGTGGTCATCGTATTGTTCTAAATTATTGGAAGGTAGTAATATTGTTCTAAGTCCTAGTTTGGCTTCAGAGGTTGCTGAACCACAACTCCAGGCAACCCCAGCTAGGCAGGCCTACAATGAGTGGTAGCAGAAGGTGTTAAGTTGCCCAGATATCTAGAGGGCTACAGACTACTCAGCTCTAAGCAGCTGAGTTATTTCTTTTTTGAAGGCTGATGCGGAGAGATGCTGGAGAGTGTTTTGCCCCCTTACCTTTGGTGGAATGGTTGATGCTGTTGGGTGGAGGTGTTGCCACTTTCAAAGCCAAACCATAGGCCCCCTGGAAGGAGTTACTGTCCCGAATGAGGAAAGTGCCAGGTTCCTTGTCCTTCAGGACAGCAATGGCTGCTCAGAAAGAGGAAAGAAATAGAGAAATAAATAAAAAAAGATGCCAGTGATTGGCATACAGAAAGGTAAAGTTCTGTTAGAGCTGGATGAAAAACTATCTTAAACATAGCAGTCCTTGGGCTGAGGGCTACGTCTGGCCCTGGTGCGGTGTCAGGAGCCATTCAACAAAAATCTGGCAAGGCCAGTATGAAAAGTAAACCTATTACATTAAAATTAAGTAGCTGCAGAACATGAACACTCCTCGAATTTTTAAAGCACAATTGATTTGTTTATGATAACAGAGAATGAATCAAACATACAAGGGTGATAAGAAGTCGGGGGGGGGGGAGGGAGGAAATGGACATAAAAGAAAAGGAAGTAAGTAAGAGTAAATGTAGAATGGCAATAGCAAGAGAAACAATGAGTCCTTTTTTTAAAAAAAAAAAAAAGAAGTATTAGATCAGGGGTCCCCAACCCCTGGTCTGTGGGCCGCAGCATGCCAGCAACTGATCCGCACAAACAAGCAAAGCCCCATCCATGGGATGCAGGCAGCACACAAAACCACGCCCCCCCACCCCAAAACCTCTCTCCACAAAACCGGTCCCTGGTGCCCAAGAGGTTGAGGACCTCTGTATTAGATGATAATCTAATCTTCCTACAAAATAAATGGAAAGTAGATGTAAATATGGAAGCTGCTTGTGACATTATATTATGCGGTGCCAGAGGAGAATATGGAGTTATGCTAATGGGACCTATGAAAAAAGGATGCCGGCAACATGACATTAAAGAGGCAGGGGAAAAATGAGAGGATGACGGCTGCGAAAAATGAGAAAATGGGAACGATGGTGAAATTGGAAGCAGCACTGAGATGGCCAGTTGTCTTATCTTGTCTTATCAGATCGCCCGACAAAAATGAAAACTTTCATGCTGCTGCGAGGCAAAAGCCCAACAGCCTTAGCAGTGTTTTACTGAAAACTACAGGCGCATGGAAGAGTCATGCAATGGGGAAGAAACAGATAAACTGTATAGTTGCCTGGCTTTCTCTTTGCGGTTCAGATTCTTACACACAAGCCCTGTGACACACTGGAGGAAGGTTTGACTGAGAGGAAGAAAGAGAAGAGTTTGTGTGCAGAACAGATGGAGGCACGAAGCTGATAGAATACAGTATGTGTGCATGGTTAACATCCATCATCTATACGCAATACCATTCTTACTGTATTGGTCCATCCAGAATGGTGGAGTGAAGAAGAGTGGTTGCATTCTCAGTTAACTGGCACAGATCAGCTGGTAGGGCTTTAGGCCAGAGGTCCCCAACCTTTTGGGCACCAGGGACGGTTCCACGGAGAGAGATTTTTTTCGAGGACTGGAGGGGTTATGATTTTGCGTGCTGCCTGCATCCTGCAGATGGGGCTTCGCTTGCTTGCATGGACCGGTTTCTGGCCTGCCACGGCCCGGTGCCAGTCCATAGAGCGGGGATTGGGGTCCCCTGCTTTAGGCAACGACTGCTTACATGGATAACAAACAGCAGCTCTTAACAGTGATCGCCGAAGAACCAACTGAGCCAGTTGTAGACCTAGCAATATTCCCTGCACTCTGATCCATCCAGCACATGGGAGACTAGCAAGGAAGGGGGACTTAAGGTGAAGGAAGCAAAAAGCATGTTTCCACTGGAACTGCAGGAGGCAAACTGCATCTTGCCTATAAATCTGCAACCAGCGCAACACATGGAGTGGGGTCACCAACTTGGACCATGGTGCTTTTTTAAAAAAACAGGAACATTCTGTACAGGGAAATGGAGGCGGGCTGCGTATAAGCATGTGGGATTGGCTGCTCCAAGTCAAGAACTATTCCTGCCCTAGAAAGAAAATGTCAAATACTGACAGTGTTAAATCACCGACAAAGCAGCCAAAACTGTTTGGGAGTTGCATACCTTGGTCCCGAGACAAGTGGGGCTTGTACCAGAACTTTGATGTGTCTTGGACAAATTTGACGCTAACTGGGTTCTCTTGCTGGAGATCTGAAAGAAGCAGAACAGAAGTTTCCTCTGCAAAATGCAGGCAAGCATAAAGGCTTCATAGACTTAGAACATCCACGATCATATTTGCTACTGAAGGCTAGCGAGGGCTAGATGGCTAATGGAACAGTGGGCTAGAAATGTTTTGCTTACATAATTAAATTGTAATTTTACGGGACTGTAAAATAATAGCTCTTCTTTGAGTCAGCTTGAATCCTGCTATTTACTGACACATCTACCCATGTACTTTGTAGCAGGCATGGAAGTGACATACTGCTATCCTCTAGAATAATTTCTTTGACTTCTGAGTTTAAAGTATAACCTAGGATTTCCTGGTGGTCACCCACCCAAGTGGTAACTGAATCTGACCCTACTTTGCTTTTCAAGATCTGCCATTGGGGGGGGAGGGAGGAGACAGAGAAGAGAGAGAGAGAGAGAGGGATCAATCGCAGGAACGTTTCTATCAAGCATCTGAAGCAACAGAGTTGAAACAGCCAAGGAGAAAGGACTGAATTAAGGCTCTGAGCCAACAGAAAGGCACTAGGAAAGCAGACTCAAAGTATAAAAGTGAAGGCCTGAAGGCAACAGCTAAGTCGTCCTCCACCCTCTGCACCGCAAGCACCTACTTGGAGAACATTACCTGGGCCAGCTGCACCGCCATCAGGCAGCCCAGGGGCAAAGGTGACATGGTGAGCAGAGCCTGGGCTACGCCCGGGTGGTGAGTTCCTCTCCAAAGTCCTGGTGGGCAGCAGGTGATGTTTCTCAGGCAGCGGAGGCTGCTGAGGCTCCCGGCTGCCAGGATTACCTTCCATGCTTGTGTAGTAGGCTGTTGCAATGGGGAAGGCTGGAGTCGGTGAGCCCTGCATGTCAGCAATGCCGCAGCCGAGTGCCGGGGGCTGGATGCTGAGTGTGCAGGGCCCAAGAGAGGGGCTGGGGATGGGACCGTGGGGAAGGCCCTTTATGTCGAGTTCATCTCGCTCACTCGGCAACCTCCCGTTATACATGGCCGGAGTTGTAGGCGAGGCTGGAGCACCAGAGACTGTCCTGCAGCCAGGAGAGGGCTGGCTGGGGTAGGGAGCCTTGGGCGTGAGCCTCTGGGGCTGTCTCTCCACGACAGGGCCTGGCTGATGCCCCGCAGCCTCTTGAGGTGACAACTCATGGGGCAGCAACACTGCAGCACTAAGGCTGCAGGCATCGGAGCCGTTTTGATGCTGCTGCCCTTCCAGGAAGGGAGAGTGCTTGGCTGGGGCTGAAGGAGGCACGTGTGGCGAACCAGAAGCACAGTAATTGCGAGAACACGGCTGTGGCGCCTGGAGGCCCGGCCTCAGGGGGGCTCCATTAGCTTGTGGCCTGAAGGCAGGGAAGTGCACGAAAGCCTGCATTGGGGATAAGATTTGGGGTGGGTTCCCTGATGAGGACATTCTCTCAGGGGCTCTTTTGTATCCAGGAGAGGATTGCTCCTCAAGGTTTGATTGGAGCATGTTCTCCAGAGGGCTGGCAGTCTTGTGGCAGAGCTTGCGGGATCCAGGGCTGCAAGGACAACAAGCATAACATCAGTAAAGTTGAGCAGGCAATCAGGAGGAGTCGGGGAGCATCTGACGTATGCAGAGGATGAAAAGTTGCATCCGATGAAGGGAGTTGTAGCTCTCAAAAGCTTCTGCTCTTTAGTAAAATATGTTCGTCGGAGAAGGCGCTCCCTCTCTCGGCCTGATTTTTTTTTGCCCCCAATAAACTTAACACAATTCTAGTTCTATAAAGATTTGCAGCTATGTCTAATGGGCAGAGGAGAAAATATCTGGGATTGTGGTGGAATGCATCCTTTCAATTCCAACAGCGCAGATCCCAAAACAGAAATACTACGTGTGAAAAAGAACAAAAAATAAAAGGTAGCCATAGGTAAACAAATGTTACTACTCCATGAATTTGCTTATTTAGACTAACTGGCCACAATTCCCAGCTTTTTAGAAGTTTCCTAGCTTGTCATCTAAAGCAGGGGTTCCCAACCCCCAGTCCGTGGACCAGTACTGGGCCGCGGCATGCCAGAAACCGGTCTGTGCAAACAAGCAAAGCCCCATCCGTGGGACGCAGGCAGTACATGAAACAACGCCCCCTCTGGTCCACAGAAAAACCTCTCTCCACGGAACCTGTCCCTGGTGCTCAAAAGGTGGGGACGTCTGACCTAAAGGGAGATTTCAAGACTTCTTACAAATTTGCATTTCAAACAACCAGCGACGACCACCATCGAAAGTATAGTAAAAAGACTTCTAACAAAATTGTTGTGTAGGTTCTTCAAAGTCATGCATATTAATTATTTCTTAATATCCTTCAGCCATGTCATAATCAAGGTGGGTTATGTATTCTCAGTCAAGGTTTACAAGCAAAAGAGAGAGCTTTGATTTCTTGGCAAGTTCTGCAAATACAGAAGAATGCAGATGTTATGGGATGGGGGAGGGGTCCACTTTAATTTAGAACATAGAACATAGTGTTACGAAGGGACCTTGGAGGTCATTCTGGACTTTTTGGGGGGCTTGATGGGATAGATACACTTGATCATAGGAAGAATAACAGAACAGAATAATAGAGTTGGAAGGGATGCTGCAGGTTCACCAGTCCAACATCTACCCAAGAAGGATCCTCTATACCATTTCAGACAAATGGCTGTCCAGTCTCTTCTTAAAAACCTCCATAATGGAGTACCCACAACGTCTGGAGGCAAGCTGTTCCACTCGTTTACATCAAATACATTTGACTGAAACAATTATCATTGTAACATTCTGTTAATGTAGCTGTCAAGGCTGAATTGCTAAGATGCCTGCTAACTTCTATCACTACTCAACTTGCCACAGAAACAGGGGGGAGGGGTAAGAAGCATGAGAAGGAAACAGGAGTCTAAGAAGCTGTCCACGGACCATGAGAGCCAAGGTCACTAACGCAGATGTCTGACAGAGAAGTGGACCGTTCTCATAACAAATCAAAGAAGTATGATTGGGCAATGTGAACACTTAATGGGTGGGGGTTATGGGATGCTATTGTTAACTAGGCAGATTTTTGCATGGGAAAACCAGAGCTGGTTTTGCTTCTTCAGTTCCAAGATGTGTATTCAATAAAGTTTTATCTTTTATAGCATTTCAAAGCCTTGAAGATTCCTTGATTTTGAGATTGCTAGTCAGATAGTTGATAGTAGTCTTCAAATAAAGTAAAATTAGTTCATGTTGCATTTCCTTTCTGGTCTATTTGGGAGTCTGGCATCCATCCTGCAAGTCTGAAATCATGTCTCCTGTTGTCTCTTTTCTATCACCTGTCCAATTAGAGAGGTTCCTTTCTAGATTCCCTAGGCCTAGGCAGTATTTCTTCCCCTTGTCTCCCAAGGCCATTCCCACATACTATTACAGCACCAACTGACAAGCCGCCTTCTGCAACATATTCCACCTGGGTGGCTTTAATTCCTAGGATACCAGGAATACTGCCATGGCAACAGTAATTAGGGAACATGGTGAGTTCATCCAGCCATCTGAAAGGCATTAAGACTGGGAAAACATCACAAACCTATTTGTGGTTACTAGCCTTGACAGCGTTGTCTCAGATTAATTATGAACCATACTGTCAAGTCAGTGTCAACTTCTAGCGGCCATCTAGAGAAACATACTTCAGGATGATCTGTCCCCAGTTTGGTCCTTCAAGTCTTCCAATAACACACCTATTGCTACTGGAGCGCCGTGGCTCACGTGGTTAGGATGCTGGGTTGGAGGTTAGCAAGCCCGCCTTTAAGACCCATGTGGTGCTGTGGGGTGGGATGAGCTGCTGTCCTTCACTCCAGCTCTTGAAAGGAGCCCCTAAGGGGGCATCTCCCAGGCAACAGTGATGTCACCAGTGAATCCTTTCAACCCAGAAGCACCTTGGTGCTTCTGACGTGTGATGCAACCTATTGCTACTGTAATTGAATTCCACTCCTTTGTGGCTGGTTGTCCTCGTCTCTTCAGTTCTACCTTTCCCAGTATAACAGATTTCTGAAAAGAGCTAGGTCAGTGGTGGCCAACCTATGGCACACGTGCCAGAGGTGGCACTCAGAGCCCTCTCTGTTGGCACGCGCACCACTGCTGGCAGCAGCAGGTCCATCAGGCCGCCACCGCCACCCAGAGCAGGAGCCCCATCCAGCACAAAGGAGGCGAAGCGGCCAACCAGCAAGCTCAAGTAGAGGTGGTAGAGCAGAGGTCACCAACCACTGTCGATTGGTGGACTGGAAGAAAAGGGAGGGGGAAGCATTTTGCATGTATGTGTGCACGGGGCCACGAGCATGCGCGTGCTGCAAATGGGGCAGGGTTAGTGCCTGCATGATACTCACTAGCCCTGTCCCGTTCTTGTGTGGTGCAGCACCTTGTATCAGCGCCTTGCAGCACGGTGGCCCATTTTTGCGCCCCTGGTTTTTGCGTGCCAGAGGCGGCACTTAGAAGCGCCTCCCTGCCCCGCCCCCAAGGCACCACAATGCTGATGCGCCCCTGGCACTTTGCAATAAATAAGTGGGTTTTGGGTTGTGGTTTGGGCACTCGGTCTCTAAAAGGTTCGCCATCACTGAGCTAGGTCTTTAGATAATATGTTCAAAATGTAACAGTCTGAGACCAGCCCTTTGCACTTCAAGTGAGAACTCTGGGTTAACTTGCCGTTGATCCATTTGTTTCTTTTCTTGGCTATCCACAGCCAATATTTAATCTGGTTGTGTGTTGTAGGAAATCTCTACCTTGGACCATAGTTCAAGGAGTATTATTGTCCTGTCCCCCAAGGAAGCCTTACGAGCTCCAAGGAACTGATTTTCCAGAATAGCACCGCATTGCAAGCACAGATTCAAGCATAAACTCAGAGTCTGACTCTAACTTGTGTCACTATAGATAACAAATGTCTAGGAAGGCTCAGTGCACTCAGACGTGAAGATACCTGTTGTTGTTGAATACAGGACTGCTGGTGTGCACAGGCATGGGAGAGGTAGGCTCATCTGTACAAGCAGCTCGGACCTCCTGCCGATGATGTTGTAACGAGGTGGGCAGGTCTTGCCAGGGGATGCCCTCCCTGCAGTCTTGAAGCTCTGAGGGAAAAGGAAAGGAAGAGATGCACAAGACAGTCAGGAAAGAGACAAATAACTTCATAGGAACTCAGTCCCGATTCTGGGGCTTTGCACCGAGCGTGCCTTTAACGCCAGGCTGGAGAATGTCTGGACTTTCTCAATGTCGCTGAGTTATTCCCAAAATAGATCAACAGTGGCTGCTAAAAGCTCCGTCTGGAAAACTACTGTTCCTCTTGGAAAACTACCGTTCCTCAATTCTTCTACTTCCCAAGGAAAAACCCTAACGAACAGCAAAGCCAGACAGCTAGTTTGGGACACTCTGCATTAAAAAAAAGAGAGGGAGAGAGGGAGAGAGGGAGAGGGAGAGGGAGAGGGAGAGGGAGCGGGAGAGGGAGAGGGAGAGGGGGAGGGAGGGAGGGAGGGAGAGAGAGAGAGAGAGAGAGAGAGAGAGAGAGAGGGAGGGGGGCCTCAAGGGGGTCCCCTCTACCGATTTCAGCAGGCTGGAATGGAAGACTGGAGGTATCTTCCCCAGGAACCAGGGTAGCTGTAGCCGAACGGCTACTGGGTTGATGATCTTTGTGATACGGAATGGCCCTAGGTATTTCGGTCCCAGCTTTTTGCATGGCAACCACAAGCGGAGGTACATGGTTGACAAATATACCATGTCCTCCACCCAAAAAGGTTTTTGGGGTGTCCTTTTCTTGTCTGCCTGCACCTTTGCGGCCTCCTCCGCTCGTACTAAGGCCCTCTTCACAATGGATTGTGATGATGGATTGGGGAAAACCCAAGTGCAAATCCTCACTCGACTATGAAACTAATTGGGTGACTTTGGACTGTCTGGTCCTATTCAACAGAATCTACCTCAGGGACTGCTAAGAAGATAAAAGAGAAAGGAAGAGGTGAGTTGGTAGATGTTTCCCTGAGCTCCTAGTTTTGAAGGAAAGTAGGCTATAAATGAGATACAGATCAAAAATACCAGCTTAGCAGGTTATGCCTAGCCCCTCAGACGATCCTAGGAATTGAAGTTTTTTGAAGTGAAGACCCCAATCTCCGAACAGAATTCTCTGAATACATTACACTGGATTACTTTTAACGGATGTTATGCATGAGCTTATGGTAATGTAGTTGTTGCAACGCACATAGCATTAGCAGAGTAATACTCAAAAAAGGTAAATGTTTGGGGTAAATATTAAAAAAAAGAAAAAGATTACATTTATTCCTTCAAAATCTGTGCTGAGAAAAGCTCAGTTTTGCTGCCAATGGGTTCATGTAAATAAAAGAAGCCTGCACAGAATGATCTGGATTTATTGTATTGCTTAGGGCCCTGGTGGCACGCAGAGCCCTCTCTGTGGGCACGCGTGCCGTCACCCCAGTCCTAGGCCTTCAGCTGGGTTTTATAAAACCTTTTCGCTTCAGGCCTCGGCCGCCGTGTGCAAAAAAAAAAAAAAAGGTTCAATCAATCAATTTCAACTTCTCGTGGGGAAAAAAAAAGGATCTCGCAAAGTTGGAATTGATTGGTTGAACTTTTTAGTCCCACCCAGTCTGCCCTTACCACTGCAGCCACACCCACCCAATGGGCCACGCCCACCCGGCATCCAACAATACGTAAGTGGGTTTTGGGTTGCAGTTTGGGCACTCGGTCTCTAAAAGGTTTGCCATCACTGGCTTAGGGCCAGGAGCAGGGAAATTCACTGGGGGGGTCTGTCCAGTTCAAGGTTCGCTGAAATATAGGAAAGAAGCAGTATTATAACCAAGGAACCAGCAAGGAGGAAGCTGAAACACCACCCAGACTGGAAGGACAAGCAGATCCCGCTCTCCCTCCTACTGATGATATGTAATGAAATGTTTGCAAGAAAACAGCCAAGGTCAGAGAACACTAAGGGCTCTTTCTCAGCCTGGTCACCTTGACTTACAACTGAATGACCTTGACTTACATGACCTCAGCCTGAGTGACCTTGACTTGCAACCGAATGCTTAGCGACCAGTCTAGACTTAGGACCACTTATAACCCAAATTTGAAGTTCCAATGATTGCCCCTCCGCCCCCCCCCCGCCTCCACAATAACATAGCCATATTTATGGCTGTTTGCAACAACTTGCAGTTACCAGGATTTTGTTGAAAACTAGCCTTTGCTTCCAGTTTTCAGCAAAACTGCGCCCACAGCAAACCGCTGGCTTGCTTAACAATCGTGGGAGTCACTTAATGTCCATGGTGGCCACTTTACGATTGTTGTATTAGCTTAACAATCACCCAAAAAAGATCATAAAATTGATCGATCATGTGACTGACCTGTTTTACAAATGTCATGACTTACAACCATGATGGGCCGGCCCCATTACAGTCGTAAGCCAAGGACTGTCTATAAGGGTAGGCAACCTTGGCTCTTTTATGACTCATGGACTTCAACTCCCAGAATTCCTGAGCCAACCATGCTGAGGAGAAATGGAGAGTTTCCATGCTAAGCCGTGCTGGCTCAGGAATTCTGGGAGTTGAAGTCCACGAGTCATAAAAGAGCCAAGGTTGCCTACCCCTGGTCTATACTAAGGACTGGTCCTGCTGTTTTTTCCCAATGCTCTTTTTCTAGTCCCAAATATTACTATTACTGGCCCTTTTTTCTATTGTTTAAAAAAATATATTATTACTGATCATGTCAGAAAAAGGATCCCCTCTTGTCTTGTCTCTTTCTCCTGGCTTGGAGAAGGAACAACTGTACTCCTGTCACTCACCACACGATTGTTCTGTGGATGGTGGTAGTAAGTATCCATCGTTGCCCTCCGGGAGTTCATATCCATGCTTCCGGGACGGTGGATACGGCGGGCTGGCTGGAGAAATGGAGCCCGAGTGAGGAGACCCCAAGTACCCCGAGGTGTAGGGGGAAAGGCAGGGCTTCACTGGGGCTCTGCCACAGGTATATGGTGGAACTGGATGATAGGCTGAGCTATAGCGAGGATAAGCAAATGCCTCTCCGTTATCTTCGGTTACTTTGGGCCTCTGGTGGGCTGGATACCCGTGGCCTAAATGAGCGGCCATCACATTGGGCTCAAAGTTAAAAGCCTGATGATGCTGCCCGTGGGGCATGGGATGGTGCCCATAGCCAGTTGGCATTAGAATGGGCATTGGCTGCCCACTCCGGTGCAAGGGATGATGAAGCAAAGGCGGCCTGTCTAGCCCCCAGAAGTCCGGCTCCTGATCCAGGTGTAAGTTGTAGAAGGAAGCCACGGGCAGTCTTGATTCTTCCCGTGCTGTTTCTTGGCAATCTTGGCACGGGCATAAAAATGTAGGCTGGTCCTCCAAGATAAGCAGCTCATTGTGCTCCCGCCGGCCAGGACTGTGAGGAGGCAGCAGCTCGTGGCCATAAGGGTAGGCGTGGGGCTGTAGGCCCTCTGAAAGAGAACGAAAGGCACGTCGTTTCTCCTCATACCCCTCAGAATGCAGATGCGAGTGCCCCCCGTTATGGATGGGCTGCCGCCGTTCCAAAACACTTTCCGGCCTATAATAGGACAAATTGCGAGGTCTCTCGGGACTGTGGGAACAGTAATCCAGACGACAAGAACAATGGCGTGCCAGGCCAGAACGCTGAGGCTGATAGGAGAAAGAGCTGCCTGGTTGGCCTATGTCGGAGAGTTCATCCTCTAAGATGGCCGTTTCCCTCTCTTTAGTTGCAGAAGGGGAAACTGAATGAGAGCAAGAGCCTTCGCTTGGCTGCTGAGGCTGGACGCCAAATCCTCCCAAGAGCCGATCCAACTCTTCCTTCTCAGCTGGTGTGGGCTGAGGCCTGGAGGGCGGCGTGTTGTCTTCCGCCTTCTCCGTTAACATAGATGAGTGTCCTGAATCACTGCTGATGGACAGGAGACGCCCACCCTGCTGTGGAGGAGACTCTAGGCTTCCCGGACTGCCATTACTAGAGGAGAGGTGACTCAGCTCACTTTTCTTCTTGACCCGGGCATACAGGCTTCCGTCCAGAGGCCCCCGTGTGTGTAAGACATCTGCAAAGGAAAAGCGAGGAACCAGGTCAGAGGGTTGGAGGAGAACTAAACATTTACTGCCTACATGTGGTCTGGAACTTCCACACTGAGCAGCTCATAAGTTCAAAGGTTTAGATGTTTACGCTTGGAATATTTACGGTGAAAACCATCCTCTAAACCAGATGTTCCCCCCCCCCAAATGTTGAGACTCTAGAAAGAGTACAGAGAAGAGCAACAAAGATGATCGGGGGACTGGAGACTAAAACATATAGGGAACGGCTGCTGGAATTGGGTATGTCTAGTTTAACAAAGAGAAGGACCAGGGGGGACATGATAGCAGTCTTCCAATATCTCAGGGGCTGCCACAAAGAAGAGATAGTCAAGCTGTTCTCCAAAGCACCTGAAGGCAGGACAAGAAGCAACGGATGGAAACTGATCAAGGAGAGAAGCAACCTAGAACTAAGGAGAAACTTCCTGACAGTTACAACAATTAATCAGTGGAACAACCTGCCTCCAGAATCTGTGAATGCTCCAACACTGGAAGTTTTTAAGAAGAGACTGGACAGCCATTTGTCTGAAATGGTATAGGGTTTCCTGCCTGAGCAGGGGGTTGGACTAGATGACCTCCAAGGTCCCTTCCAACTATTTCTTCTTCTTCTTCTTCTTCTTCTTCTTCTTCTTCTTCTTCTTCTTCTTCTTCTTCTTCTTCTTCTTCTTCTTCTTCTTCTTCTTCTTCTTCTTCCTCTTCCTCTTCTTCTTCTTCATCATCATCATCATTATCATCATCATCATCATCATCATTATCATTATTATTATTATTATTATTATTATTATTATTATTATTATTATTATTATTATTATTATTATTGGCACCAAGGACCAGTTCCATGGAGAGAGGTTTTTCCGTGGACCGGAGGGGGCATGGTTTCATGTACTGCCTGCATCCCACGGATGGGGCTTTGCTTGTTTGCGCGGCCCGGTTTCTGGCATGCCGCAGCCCGGAAGTTGGGGACCTGCTCTAAACTTCCATTTTGATGGTTCTGACCTTTTTTTCCAAATAGGTCAGGATCAGAAGCCATGTTTGTTCTTGGCTTCTGATCCCCAGCTCCTTTGAAACCAGCAAGAAAGGATGCCCAGTAAATAAACCATGAGAACAATTTTTGTGATAGGTTTTCCATTTCTGCTAGCAGGAGGAACCAAGAAGAATGACAAGAATGACAATCCATGCAGTCCACTACTTGCAAACAATTATGCTGGAATTATGCAAAGTGTGAAAATGATCAATGTTTTGACTAGTTGGAACAATATCTAATCTAGTTCATTTTTGTTGTTTACTGGAGGGGGGTGGATTATAAGACAAGAAATAAATGTATAATGTAAATAAATTCATACACAGTTAGTCCCCAGCTTATGGCAAAGACTTATATACAGTACCGCTTCATAGTGCTTTACAGCCCTCTTTAAGTGGTTTAAAAACTCAGCCTATTGACCCCAACAATCTGGGTCCTCCTTTTACTAACCTCAGAAGGATGGTGTTCTGTACCAGCCTGCTACCGGCCCTGCAGAAAAGGCAGGGACAACCCCTTTTACAAGAAGGCAAGAGGCTGGAACTAAGCCTGCCAAATTTATTAACATAAAAACATAAACAGAGCAAACAGAGCAAAGAGAGCAAACACGAACCATGAAACAGGAGCTATTCAAACGGTTGCCTTCAGCAAACCAGCCCTCCCACACATTCCCCTTTTAAACAGTTCAGGGCGTGGCTTCTCTCTGCCTCCTTCCGAGGTGCCCCATTGCCTTCCTCTGTTTACTCCTGATTGACTGCCTCCTGCATCGGGTGTCCTTGAACAGGGCCAGCTGTGGGTCATCTTCATCCACGCTGTCAGGCTCACACAGCTGGGTCTGCGTCGTCACCAGATGGGAGGGGCCTGGCTGAGGGCTCTGCGAAGCCTCAAGGCTATCCTCTGCAGGCTCTCCAACACCCCCCTCCTCCTCCTCTGAATCGTCCGACCCAACTGCCGAACCCACAGGCTGACCCTGAATCACAACAGATGGAAGGCTGAGTCAACCTTGAGCCTTGTCAGGACCAAACTGATGGCAGTGGGAAGAGTCAGCCTGCAAAACTGCACTCTTAACCACTACACCACCACAATTGCTAAACAAGGTGGTTGTTAAGTGAGTCGCACTGATTTTAGGACCTTTTTTTTGCAACAATTGTTAAGCGAGTCCCTGTAATTGCTGTGGATCACACAGGTGTTAAGAAAAATCTGACTTCCTCCATTGGTTTTGCTTGTCTGAAACATTCCAGAAGTCAGCTGGGAAGGCTGCAAACGCAGATCACATGACAGTGGGATGGCGCAACTATTGGAAATGGCTGCTGATAACCAGGCCTCCAAATTTTGATAAGACCCGTGGGAGATACTGCAACATTCATAAGGGCAAGGACTGGCCATAAATCATTTTTCCAGTGGTCATTAAACAAATGCTTGTAAGTCAAGGACTACTTGTACTGGAATGACTAGCGACTCAGTCATTAGGTGAAACAGTCGCTAAATGAAATTGCAATTGTGCCTAGGATCTTACTTCAGCTTTTCTTTGCTTTACAGACCCTGTGAAGGTCGTAAATGCAAGAAACGGTCATATAGTTACTACTACAAAGTGAGAAACGCCAGGTATTGCTGTTAGGTACGGAACGTTTTTGTTTTTAAATCAGCAGTCAAATCAATCTATTTCAGTAAGTAGTCTAGGGATGTCCCAATAGATTTCCCCTCTAACACAATACAGGTACTCCTCAACTTACAACAGTTCATTTAGTGACCACTCAAAGACCACCTCTCTCTATGGGGGGTGAGCTTTTACCCCCCGTAGATAGGGCTCGCAACTTGGGAATCCTCCTAGATTCGCGGCTCTCTCTGGAAGATCATACAGTAGCTGTGACTAGGGGGGCTTTTGCCCAGGTTCGCCTGGTGCGCCAGTTGCGGCCCTATCTAGACCGGGATGCCCTGTGTACGGTCACTCATGCGCTCGTGACCTCTCGTCTGGACTACTGCAATGCTCTCTACATGGGGCTTCCCTTGAAGACCACTCGGAGGCTTCAGCTGGTACAGAATGCAGCCGCGAGAGTTGTCTTGGGAGTTTCCCGGTACTCCCATGTTACACCTTTGCTCCGCGAGCTGCATTGGTTGCCGGTTGTCTTCCGGGTGAGATTCAAGGTTTTGGTAATGGTTTTTAAGGCCCTACATGGCATGGGTCCGGAGTACCTCGAGGACCACCTGCTGCCGGCGTCAACTTCCCTCCACCCTGTGTGTTCCCACAGAGAGGGCCTCCTCAGGGTGCCTCCGGTCAGAAAATGTCGGCTGGTGGCCCCCAGGGGGAGGGCCTTCTCTGTGGGCGCTCCGGCTTTATGGAATCAGCTGCCGGTCGAGCTCCGGACGGCACCTGACCTTCACTCCTTCCGACGCGGTCTGAAGACCCATCTATTTGTACAAGCCGGCCTGGCCTGATGGGGATATGTTGGGGTTTTAATGGGGATTTTAATGGGGATTTTTATATTGTATATTGTTACCGACTGTTTTAACTGGGCTATTATTTAATTCTTTTTTAATTTTTGTATCTCGTATTTTTTATGTATGCCCTGTTCACCGCCCTGAGTCCTTCGGGAGAAGGGCGGTATACAAATACAATAAAACTAAACTAAACTAAACTAAAGTTACAACGGCATTGGAAAAAAAGGGACCTATGATCCGTTTTTCACACTGATGACCGTTGCGGCTTCCTCAGGGTCACATGATCAAAATTCAGGAAATATGGCCCCTGACTCACATTTACAGTGGTTGCGGTCTCCCTGGGATCAGGAGAGATCCCCTTTTGCGATCTTCTGACAAGCAAAGGCAATCGGGAAGCCAGATGCGCTTAACAACCCTGTCACTAATTTAACAGCTGAAGTGGTTCCCTCCACAACTGTGGCCAGGAAGGTCGTAAGATGGGGCAAAATTCCCTTAACAAACGTCTCCCTTAGCAACCGAAACGTTGGGCTCGATCGTGGTCGTAAGTCGAGGATTACCTGTAATACTCCTTAAATTTAAATATTTTAGCCCAGCAGAGGGCAATAGTCCACTACGGCTTTTATCCAGAGATGCGTTTACTTTGCTACATAAAAAAAAAACCAACGGCTTACGAAGCCTTTATCGCCCCCTCTCATTAATCTAAGTCACCGTTAGGCTCCATTTCCACACACACACACACACACACACACACACACACCAAATGCATGGCATTCTCTAGCTACAATAATCACATTCTGAAACACGGCTCCTTTCTCCCTACATCAGTTCTTGCTGGGAAGGAGGAGGAGGTTTTGAGGCCATCCGGTTGGAATTTTTCTGGGATCTGACGCAAGCACACCACAACGATTAAATTGCCATTTTATTTGTTTTAGTCCTTAACAAGTTTACTTTAACTGGACATTGGGAGGAAACCTGTAATGGGGGGGGGGAGGGGGGGAATAGGCTCAGAAAAAGCCAGCTGGTGGAATTACAGCTCCCAGGAGCCAAAAGAAAAAAGAAAAAAGAAAAAAGGAGGAAAAAAAAGCCACCAATTTTTATACGCATGTACGCAGGAAGAGATGAATTCATCTCTCTCTGTCCAGAATGAGCTGGTCTCAAACTCTTTATGAATCAAGAGAGAATGAAATGAGATCAGCTTCGTTCTGTTGTGTGATGATTGGGCTGTGGCACAGCACAAACTTGCTATGGCACAGGAAAAAATTACTGGCCTAAAGCCGTTTCACCAATGCAAAACAAAGCACCAACTTCACCCATGGTTCAAGGTAGAGCAGAATGCATGTGCAGCCTCTCCTCTAAGTTGGTGTTTTTTAAACTTTTTTTTTCTCTCAAGAACCCTTCCAACTTTTTAAAATTATGGAGGACGCCTCCCCCAAAAAAGCTTTTGTTGGCGCGGATTATATTTATCGACATTTAACGTATTAAAGCCCCTTGGTGGATTACTGTCTTGTCGCGGCGAAGGGGCTTGCGTAATTCAATGAAGCTATGAGCTATGCCGTGCAGGGCCACCCAAGACGGACAGGTCATAGCAGAGAGTTCTGACAAAACGTGATCCACTGGAGAAGGAAATGGCAACCCACTCCAGTATCTTTGCCATGAAAACACCATGGACAGTACCAAAAGGCAAAACGATATGACGCTGGAAGATGAGCCCCTCAGGTCGGAAGGTGTTCAATATGCTACTGGGGAAGAGCAGAGGGCTAGTACTAGTAGCGCCAGAAAGAATGAAGTGACTGGGCCAAAGCCGAAAGGACGCTCAGCTGTGCATGTGTCTGGTGGTGAAAGGAAAGTCCGATGCTGTAAAGATTTTTTCTCCATAGGAACCTGGAATGTAAGATCCATGAATCAAGGAAAGCTGGACGTGGTCAAACAAGAGATGACAAGACTGAACATTGACATCTTAGGTATCAGCGAACTAAAATGGACAGGAATGGGTGAATTTAATTCAGATGACCATCAGGTATACTACTGCGGGCAAGAATCCCTCAGTAGTCGGTGGCTCCGCGGCGCCGGAGACAGCCTTCCCGGGCTGCCCGCGGCTCAGCTGTGTGATTTTCGCCCGAAACAGCGCCGATCAGCTGTTCGGGCGAATTTGAAGCCCCCTCCTCGGGAGAAGAGGAGGGGGAGAGGCCCCAGGTAGGGGTCGAGTTCTCCGGGGCCGCCTGAGCTTGTAGCTTGGGCGGCCGAAGGATCGAACTCCCCCGTAGCCTGGGTCGCTCCCAGCTGGCCTGCGCCTCTGCTCCTGACTTCATGGAGCGGAGCCAGGCGTCTGCGACCACCCCTGCCTGAAGGAAGGACTATGGAGCAATAGGAGCAGGCAGAGCGGTACAAGAGGAAAAGGTGAAGAGGATTATTTTATTTTACTCTCGAGCTTAATGGTTTTTTTAAACTTAAAGTGAAAGTGCGTCACAATTGAAAGTAAAAGATGGCGGCTAAACCTCCCCCTAAAACTCTTCGGAGTGCTGGAACTTCTCCGGTGCAACAATCTTCATTACAGGCGTTGTATCCTCCTGATGTATTGACACTGAAGGACTTACGAGATGCTCTGGAAAAACATGCCTAGGTAATTTTGGAAGCAATGGGTGATAAATTTGCACAGATGGAGGAGAAATTGAAGAAGTTGGAGGAGAGAATGGAGGAGAGAATGGAACAGAAGTTCAGTGTGATGAAGGTAGACATTTTGTCTTCAGTGTATAAAGTGGCTGAATGTGTGGAAGTTTTGGAGGAAAAAGTGGAAGATTTGACTCAAAAGAATGCTATATTAGAAGCAAAAGTATTGGAGAATGAAGATTTAAGAGACAAATTGGATAGAGAATCGAGTCTTGCTCAATATTTCCAGATGCAGTTTGCCATTAGAATCAGAGGTTTAAAGGAGAATATTAAGGAAGATCTAAAGCAGCTGGTTTCTGAGGCTCTCGAAGTGGTATTGAACCAGCCAGCATCTGAAATAAAAGGAGGCATGGATAAAGTGTTTCGTGTGAACTCATGGATTGCTAGACAGAGAAAGTTGCCTAGAGATGTGGTGGTTTATTTTGCAAAAAGGGAAATTAGAGATGAAGTTATACGAGCTGCCTATGATACTAAAGTCGTGATTGCTGGTCAAGAAGTTCTGGTTCTAAAAGAAATTCCTCCAAAGATTTTAAGGAGAAGGAAGGATTTTACATTTCTTGTGCAAGAGCTCAAGCAACGAGATATAAGGTTCAGATGGGAGATCCCAGCTGGGTTGATGGTGATGCATGAAGGTAAAAGGTACCATCTGGTTACTGTGATGCAAGCACGTGATTTTTACAATAATATTTTAAAAGCAACCCCATTAACACTTCTGGAAGCTGCAAAGGGATCTGGAGAAGGAGAACATCAAGAGGCTGAAGATGGACAGACAGAGGAGAATGGGGCTGGAGGAGATCAAGATATAACACTTTTGGATGATCTCAGAGAACAGAGGGTGACGCGTGCTGCTTTAAAACGATCAAAAAAGATAAAAGAACAAGATCAGCAGAAGTCTATGGAACTTTCACAACGTACTTACAGCCAAGTAGTGGGAGGTGGGAAAAGATTTGGGTGAGGAATGTAAAATTTACACAAGTTTGAAATCTAAGAGAGAATTTTTACAAAATGTTTTATAGATGGTATTTAGATTTTAAAAAGTTAAGTATGTATTTGAATTATTAGCCTAAAAGTTGGAGAAAGATTACTTGCAAGAACGTTATATTATGGAAGGGAGAAAATGGCTTGAGTTTATCCAGAATAAGTATAGGGTTAAGAAGTTTCATATTTGAATAAGTCTTCTTTCTTTGTTTCTTTTTCTATATTATTATTATTATTATTTTTATATATATATTTAATACTACTAAGGTTTGTTTTATCCTATATAAGCTAGAGAGATATTCAATATTATTAAGGTTTGTTTTATCCTATATAAGCTAGAGAGTGATGGATTTTAGAGTTTATAATTGTTAGTATATGATTGTTTATGATTGCTTTTTATATATATACCTTGTACCTTGGGAAGTCGGGGGGGGGGGAGGGGGGGAGGGGGGGAGGTAGGGAGGGGGGAGGAGGGAGGGGGAAGGGGGGATTCTTAAAGGAAAATTGTATTTTAAAACTTTTCAATAAAAAAAAAAAGAATCCCTCAGTAGAAATGGAGTAGCCTTCACAGTCAATAAAAGAGTAGGAAAAAGCAATACTGGGATACAATCCCCAAAATGACAGTAGTCTAAGTCTATGCCCCAACTACCGGTGCTGAAGAGGAGGAAATTGAGCGGTTCTATGAAGCCCTACAGCACCTTATAGAATTAAAACAAAAAAATGATGTCCTTATCATCATGGGGGATTGGAATGATAAAGTAGGAAGCCAAAGGATAACCAGAATAACAGGCAAGTTTGGCCTTGGAGCACAAAATGAAGCAGGGCACAGGCTGATAGAATTTTGTCAAGAGAATACGATGGTCATAGCAAACACTCTTTTCCAACAACCCAAGAGACGGCTCTACACATGGACATCACCAGACGGTCAACAAAGAGATCAGATTGACTATGTGCTCTGCAGCCAAAGATGGAAAAGCTCTATAAAGTCAGTGAAAACAAGACCAGGAGCTGACTGTGGCTCAGACCATGAGCTTCTCGTTGCAAAATTTAGGCTTAAGCTGAAGAAAGTAGGAAAAAGCACTAGGCCACTCAGGTATGAACTAAATCATATCCCTGACGATATACAGTAGAGGTGACAAATAGATTTAAGGAATTAGATCTGATAGAGTGCCTGAAGAACTATGGACAGAGGTTCGCAACATTGTACAAGAGGTAGCAACTAAAACCATCCCAAAGAAAAAGAAATGCAAGAAAGCAAAGTGGCTGTCTGAGGAAGCTTTGCAAATAGCTGAGGAAAGGAGGGAAGCGAAAGGCAAAGGAGAAAAAGAAAGATATGCCCAATTAAATGCAGAATTCCAAAGAATAGCTAGAAGAGATAAGAATGCCTTCTTAAATGAACAGTGCAAAGAAATAGAAGAAAAGAATAGAATATGGGGACCAGAGATCTCTTCAAGAAAATTGAAGAGATGAAGGGAACGTTTCATGTAAAAATGGGCATGATAAAGGACCAAAATGGCAGGGAGCTAACAGAGGCAGAAGACATTAAGAAGAGGTGGAAAAATTACACAGAAGAACTATACAAAACGAGCTTAATGGCCCTAACCATGATGAGGTGGTCACTGATCTCGAGCCAGACATCTTAGAATGTGAAGTGAAGTGGGCCTTAAGAAAGTGAGCAACAACAAAGCTAGTGGAGGTGATAGTATTCAAGCTGAGCTATTCAAAATCTTAAAAGACGATGCAGTAAAAGTGCTACATTCAATTTGCCAGCAAATTTGGAAAACTCAACAATGGCCACAGGATTGGAAAAGATCAGTTTACATTCCAGTTCCAAAGAAAGGCAGTGCCAAAGAATGTTCAAACAATCGTACCATTGCACTCATTTCACATGCTAGTAAAGTTATGCTTAAAATCCTACAAGCTAGACTCCAGCAGTATGTGGATCGAGAACTACCAGAAGTACAGGCAGGATTTCAAAGAGGCAGAGGAACTAGAGATCAAATTGCCAACATATGCTGGATCATGGAGAAAGCTAGAGAGTTCCAGAAAAACATCTACTTCTGCTTCATTGATTATGCTAAAGCATTTGATTGTGTGGATCACAACAAACTGTGGCAAGTTCTTAAAAAGATGCGAGTGACAGACCATCTTATTTGTCTCTTGAGAAACTTATATGTGGGTCAAGAAGCAACAGTGAGAACTGGACACGGAACCACTAATTGGTTCAAAATTGGGAAAGGAGTCTGGCAAGGCTGTATACTGTCGCCCTGCCTGCTTAACTTATATGCAGAGCCCATCATGAGAAAGGCAGGGCTAGATGAATCAAAAATTGGAATTAAGATTGCTGGGAGAAATATCAACAACCTAAGATATGCAGATGATACCACTCTATTGGCATAAAGTGAAAAGGATCTAAAGAGCCTCTTGTTGCGGGTGAAGAAGAAGAGTGCAAAGGTTGGCTTGAAACTTAACATTAAGAAAACCAAGACTTAACATTAAGAAAACCAACATCAAGAAAACCAACATGGCATCCGGCCCTCTCAATTCCTGGCAAATAGATGGGGAAATGGAGGTAGTGACAGATTTTATTTTCCTGGGCTCCAAGATCACCGCAGATGGGGACTGCAGCCAAGAAATTAAAAGACGCTTGCTCCTGGGGAGGAAAGCCATGGCAAATCTAGATAGCACGCTAAAAAGCAGAGACATCACCCAGCCAACAAAAGTGTGCATAGTCAAGGCTATGGTCTTCCCAGTTGCAATGTATGGCAGTGAAAGTTGGACCATAAGAAAGGCTGAGCACCAAAGAATTGAGGCCTTTGAACGATGGTGCTGGAGAAGACTCCTGCGAGTCCCTTGGACTGCAAGGTGATCAAACCAGTCAGTCTTAGAAGAGATCAACCCTGACTGCTCTTTAGAAGGCCAGATCCTGAAGTTGAAATTCAAATACTTTGGCCACCTAATGAGAAGGAAGGACTCACTGGAGAAGAGCCTAATGCTGGGAAAGATTGAGGGCACGAGAAGAAGGGGACGACAGAGAATGAGGTGGCTGGATGGAGTCCCTGAAGCAGTAGGCGTGAGCCTAAATGGACTCCAGAAGATGGTAGAGGACAGGAAGGCCTGGAGGAACGTTGTCCATGGGGTCACGGTGGGTCGGACATGACTTTGCAACTAACAACAAGAACAAGCGTATTAAAGATTAAAATTGGAACTCTGCTTCTCAAGATTGATGGGATTTTATATGGTATTGATGGGATTTTCATATGGTATTATTTTTCAACATAAGCTGACAAATAATTCTGACTGTGTAGACATGTGAGAGGGCCTTGGGGGAACACCCCCTCCCAATACTTTAATACTACTATAAACAAACATACATTTATGGGCCACAGTAACCAAAATTCTGTACCAATAGTTTTTTCAGCTCTGCAATTTGTACATGCTATCCCAATGTTTCCCAAACTTTTTTTACAGACAATTAAATAAGCGTTCAGAAATGGTAGGGATCTGTCTTTTAAATACACCCCTTATCTTTTTGTCTAGGAGTTCCTATAGTCACTTCATATAATGACTAGAACTGAAGAAGCTTCTTGGAGGAGAAGTGAAACCTTTTCAAAGACAAAACCCCAAGAAAGTCTAGTTGCCTTTTGGGGGGAAAAGCACCTTTAGAGTTGCATTTGTATATTCTTCAGTTTTAAAGACTTTTTAAAATTAAAATTGGTAAAAAAAACAAAACCCCAACCCCCAAAATTAGTTCCAAATTATTGATGTACAACTTGAGTTATCTTACGTGGCCTCTGTTAACAACTCATAGCCCAAACCTTCTGGTCAGGGATGCTTTTCAACAGAACTCTTTTTTTGGCTGTCAGACATTCATCCATTTTGGTGTGCCAGCTGACTGGCAGGAAATACCAGACGGGGGTTAAGATGACAAACAGGCTCTGGCAGGAAATGTAGGGAGGCTGCAGTGAGCCTCTACAGACTATTGATAGTCTATAGGTCATAGTTTGCATCACTGCATGATGCAAACACACACCTATCCAATGCCTTAATATAAATTGCTGCCTCTACTATAGAACCGGGGGGGGGGGACCCCAAGCCCTAGGACTCTGTTAAGCCCCACTCTATTCACCCTCTCCAAGCAATCATTCACAAACTATTTTCATAGTAATGGTACAGTCTGAAGTCTGTAGCGGAGTAAGATGCTAAATTCTGCCCCTTTTTAATCCCTTGCACGGATGCAGAACAGCAGCCTTGCCAACGTGAACTGGCCGTGGAGTTCTAAGTACTATGGGGTACCCTGGGATCAGGCCTTTTATACCTTCCAGGCTGTCCTCATGGTGCAGGTTAAAGTTTTCATAGGAGTCCCAGCGGACTATAGGATCAGAGATACTGTAATCCACGGCAACATCAGCATTGTTTCTATACGTTTCTTGGCCTGTGGGGAAAAAAAGACAAGGTAGCCCCAAGAGGATCAACAAGCAATAGCACTGAGACTTATATACCGCTTCACAGTGCTTTACAGCCCTCTCTAAGCGGTTTACAGAGTCAGCCTATTGCCCTCCCCTCCAACAATCTGGGTCCTCATTTTACCGACCTCGCAAGGATGGAAGGCTGAGTCAACCTTGAGCCCATGAGAATCGAACTGCCGACCGCAGTAATGCATTCTAACCACTGCGCCACCACAACTCAAATACTTCTCTATGGCCATCTTAAATTAAATAGTGTAATTCCATTTTTCACGGCAAGAAGGAAATTGTTTAGTGTGCATCACCATTATACATATGCGTGGAAAGACTAGTCAGGTAATTTTTTTTTGTCTGATGCAGGTAGCTCTCGGCAGGCTCACCAAACTCAAGTGTTAGGGACTGGCATCATCGGCATGAGTTCTCCAAAAGGTCTACCACTTGTCCAGCAATCAAACTAGATTGCCAACTGTAGCCACTTTTTCTCATGGCTGTCATTTTAATTGCCCCAGAGGGAATCTTGCTGCTCATTGTAACATATTGTCAATCCACGTAAAACACAACCAAATTTTTTGGGGGTGCTTTTGCTCCTGCTTGCTGATACCAAGCTAAAATTTGGGGGAGGGGGAGCATGTCACCAAGCCTTCACTCAAGTGGTTTCCCAGGGTACACCTCTGTTTCTCCTCTGTAACTTAATGGTTGCAAAACACCAAGATATTCTGCTGGTGACAAGGTTGAAAATCTGAGTAAAATTGGCCAATTACTTACATTGCAGACCTGTTTTATCTCTTTTTCAGAGAATATGTAGCTGATCTTTCATGGATATGCACAGGGACAAAAATAAGCAGACAAATTCTATAACTCTCACAATTCTCCTAGTAAACACAGAGATATAAATACCCTGAACTAAGGCTATGCTGAATACCTTCAAATGAAAACCTCTTGATTTGCAGGACATAGTGATCTTTTGCAATGCGACAATTATATTGCCTTCAGAATGTTATTTTTAAAAGATGGCATAAAACAGACATAGGAAACCTCATCACCCAGTTCCTTGAGCTGGACATCACCAGGAGAAGCCTAGTGAAAAATGTGTCCTCCTTTTCATGGCTGGAGTTATTTGAAGAATGAGATTAGATGTGCTCTTTCAGAAGGGGGGATAAGAGTGAAAATGAGTTATTTGTCTGCCTGAGGCCTCTCTGTCCTATTCTTGTGTTTATTTTGGGGGAGGAAATGAAAGAGTAAACATTGTGATATTAAAATTTAAACTCTAAGCCAAAGAGGTCAACCAAAAATAGAATTTTACTGTTTTTCATTCCACAAGAACAAAACCTTCTAGATTGTGGTTGGCCGCCTCTCTTCTTTCCATTTCCTGCTGTCTTCTCAATTCTTTGTCACAGTCGCACAATATATTTTACCCTGACCATAATATCAATTGAGAAAACGTAGAGCAGGAAAAGCTGCTGAGCCCTAGGCTGGCAGCTGATGCTTTGTTTGCTGCCAAAGGAGCTACTACTGCTGCGATAAGGGTAAGATTCTAAGCAAACAGAAAGCCTTCTTATCTCCTCTGCCAAGTCTTGAACTCCTGAAGGAAAGGTTAGGCATTTCACAAATGCCTACAAAAATAAATAGATCTCAAGGCACTTACAGAGAGATCAATAGAATTTCCAGGCCAGCAGCTGCATTTCTGGAACTGCAGGCAGGAGACCAAGAGAGAGAAGCTTAACGTGTCTCTACTGAGCTGTGATAAATGGCTGCTGATGCATTCAGTGGGCTGGTCTTGCTCTCAGCTGACCTTCCTCAAAAGTGGTGCCCTCCAGATGTTTTGATTACAGCTGTAAGAGCTCCAGGCCAAAGGAAGACAGAGAATTCCCATCTGGAGTGCTGTTTTTGATTAATTCCGTGACTCCATCATATTTATCCTTGGTGGAGCAGTGGGCTAATGCCTCAAGTAACACCAGCTGCCTGCAATTAGTGCAGGTTAGAGTCCCACCAGGCTCAAGGTTGACTCAGCCTTCCATCCTTCCGAGGTAGGTAAAATGAGGACCCAGATTGTTGGGGGCAATTAAGCTGACTTTGTAATAATGCCGCTTGGGGTGTGTGTGAAAGCCCTAATAAGCAGGCATATACATAGAATGAAGGCTACTGCTAAGCTTGTAAGCCGCCCTGAGTCTTCGGAGAGGGGCGGGATATAAATGGAATTAAAATAAAAAATAAAAATAAAAATTTGCATTTTTACCCCATATTTCTATGGTGTTGGCCACTTTCCACATAAGTCTGACCTTGCTTTACTGCAAGAAAGATTGAGTCTTGAGTCTAATTGAGTCAACTGAGTCTAATTGAGCCTTGGGCCTAATTCTGTCTTCCTAGGATTTAAAGGGCTGCTTTTCATTGTACTACATCCATTGCTCTTTAACTGCTGTTCACCCACCTTTAATTTTCTCTGGACTAGATGAGAAGACAAATTCCACGCTTGCTTCAAAAGGAAATCTTTCATCTATGGAGGGAAGAAAAACAGAGAAATAGTTCAGTACAGTTGGCCTGAACTGTGTTTAGCCAAAGTGTTCACCCGTCTTACATATCCCATTTCCATATGAATTTAGTTTATAATTCTTTATTATAAGAAATGCAACAAACTTTTCTATCCATAATGCACTTGTCTAATAAGAGGATAAATAAAAAAAACAACAACACACTAAACTCACACAAAATATAAACACTGCGGGGACCATGAAACATTTTTTGGCCACTTGTGACTTCGAGAATATTTTCAAGAGAAGAAACAAAACACAACCATCACGAAAACAGCTGCATCCTGGGATAAGATGCAACTATAAATCACACCAAATTTCAGATGTATTTTAAAAGCTCCATCAGTGCCCCCAGATGGATGCAATCCTGAACTGGATGTCTAACTGAATGTTTCTGCCAAAAAGCTAAAGCCATTACCACCAATTAAAAATTCCCCTTAGAGAACAATCCTAGCAGTCCAGAACCAGATGCCATCAAGACCTCAAGAATATCAGTGACATAATAATCAAGCAAGATAACAAAGCAGCAGTTGTCACTGAGAATAAGGTGGCTTATGTCAAGGAAACCAAGAAGCAAATCTCCAACACCACATTATATCAACTTCACTTCTGACTTCTTACAACAACATATCAGAAATATGATGCAATCTGAAGAAACATTTCCCAAGAACCAACATTGTATTTACATGGAGAAACTGCAAGAGTCTTGATTAGGCATTTTCTACCTACTTGCCAAAATACACAACCCTAGTAACCCAGGCCATCCAATTATTTCAAGCACTAGAAAGATCACAACTGGAATGTCAGGTTTCATGGACTTTGTGTTCAGACCTTATACCACCAGCACTCCCAGCTGCATAAGAAATGCCACAGATTTCCTAAGGAGACTGGACATCATGGATGGTCAGCATCATTTTAGCCACCATGTATGTTGGTACACTAACATCTCCAACAAATATGGACTTCAAGCCATCAGGGACAGCATCACTATGCCAAAGAGCATGCCAAAGACTGGGTTACTTTGTACTCACCCATAACTACTTCATATTTGACAATGCAAATGAGTGGCACAGCTTGCAAATGAGTGGAGCAGCCATAAGCACATATGTCAATATCTTCGCAGCTGATCTAGAACATAAGCCGGTAAGAGACTGCCGGCGGGTGACACCCAGGGATAGGGCCTTCTCGGTGGGAGCGCCTGCCCTCTGGAACCAGCTGCCGGTGGAGCTGAGAACTGCCCCCGACCTTCGATCATTCCGCCGGGGCCTGAAGACCTGGCTCTTCGAGCTCTCGGGCCCAGACTGAGGAGGAATTTTTAATTTGGGGTTCTTTTTAACTGACTACAGGGTTAATTTAATATTTTTTAATTTGGTTCTTAATTTTTGTATTCTGGATTTTTAATTCCCTGTAAACCGCCCTGAGTCCTCAGGGAATAGGGCGGTATATAAATATAACTAAATAAATAAATAACTAAATAAACATGTCTTGCCTCCTGAAATACTTCCTTTATTTGAGATTTACTGATGGCCTTTTCACATTTTGGACCCAAAGAATTTCTCATCAAGTTCTACCATGATAACCTCCATGCCCCCATCAACCTCATCTTCCACCTATCTGTAGAATAAGTCCATCTCCTTGATGTCATACACAATGGACATATAACTACCATCTACAAATTTGTAACCTACAAATCACCATGCAAGCCTAACATGCTTCCAGTTTCTACCCAGAAAACGTGACCATCTACAGCCTAGACTGGGCTAGAACCACGCTTGTTCTGAATCACTCAGTAAGGCTTAATTGATGGAACTGAGCCAAGTTTCCGAAGACTGAACTGCCCACTCAGCAAGATCAATAAACTGATCAAAAGAGCTAAATTGATTCTCAGGGAGTGCCTATTAAAAAGACAGACCCATTAAAGCAGAAAGAGATAACACCACTAGTTGTCACTCACAGCTCATAACTCAAACTGCTCAAATGCATTATTAATAATTTACAGCTCACACTTTTTCAGACGCTGGGTGGCAAGCCCATAGTTGAATACAGACAACTCGAAGTAGATTCTCCAAGTAATAAGAAACAATAGGACCATGGTGCTAATAGAGAAGAAGACTCTGCTCCAAACCCAGATTTCTACTTTACCCCATACCTCCATCTCATTTACACCAATAGCACCACCACACGCCTCAACAGGTATATACACAAGTGAGTCACTTTCTTATGAGATGGGTGGCTATACAAACATAACAAGGTAGCGTAGCGTAGCATAGCGTAACATAGCCTAAACCTAACCTAACCTAACAATCTATCCTATCCTAACATAATGTAATGTGACACAACATAACGTAACATAGCCTCTACAAGGTTTTCTCAAATGTAATAAACATTGTGCAAAAGAATTGAAAGACTTCAGTTGAAAATCAGGACTTCAAATATGGATAAAGTAATATCAGAACATTTCAACTTCCTAGGACATTTTACTTAAGGTCTCTGTGACTCTTTGGGAAAAACAGAGACTTTAGCACCGCTATTGAACAAGAGGTTGCTGAATTCACTACATCAAAAGTACTCACCACCAGAAGGCAGCATATGAGCAGTTTCACCCTTTCTGGGAATTCATCAAATGTGAATGTAGCCAGCTTTCCTTTAATGGGGCAAAACCTTCTAACAGGAATTGCGCTTAAGGACCCTTGCACCATTTAGATGACTACAGTTTCGGGCAATCTCAAAAGGTCTCAACAAACACAGTACTTTTTCTTAACATATTATATTTGTTAAATGATAGATTGCTTGTCATCTCCCTCCCACGGAACCCCTTTCCATTCTCTTACACCCCCACCCCTCATCCTAACTTAAATCCTACCTTACTCTAGTCACGTGGTACATTTAATGATGTGGGGCTGCAACAGCTTATTATGCCTTTCAGTAAAATGTGTCAATTGGAAAAAGGGCTATCAGACTCCTGGTATTTTGCACTATGTGCATGTAACCCCTTTTACCCCGTATTAACATGCCTGGCTGTTTGCTTCTCTGTACCGAAATTCATCTCTCTGCTCACCTCTCCAGGCTTCATCCAACTCATCTTTGCTGAACCAGAGTTGGGTGCTGTGGATGGTACAAGTGTGAAACTGGACCCGAAACACAACATCTCGCTCTCCTCCCTGCAGCTGCTTATGGTAGCATTTCACCTGGAGAGGAAAGGATGGCCAAATCAGTAGAGAGCATAGCTTTTCCAGCCACGTGATCCGGCTTTCTTGACTCTGTTCATTTAAGGGTAATAGTTATTTACAGAGAGTGATCATCAACATACATTGCTTCAAAGCTCTAAATCAGGGGTCTTCAAACCTGGCCCTTTTATGACTTGTGGACTTCAATTCCCAGAATTCCTCAGCCAGGTGCCTGGCTGAGGAATTCTGGGAATTGAAGTCCACAAGTCATAAAAGGGCCAGGTTTGAAGACCCCTGGTCTAGTGTTTGTCTAAATCATAAATATTTCCTCTGTATTATTCTACATAGCAAAGCTATATACGGTAGCATGTGTGTGTGTGTGTGTGTTTGTTTGTATGTGTGTATTATATATGTATGTATGTATGTATGTATGTATATATATTCTTCTGATTACTTATAGCAACAAGGTCCTACAGAAATTATGTTCTTATGCCAGGCTGAATAGAAAAGGCAATAGAGAAGGGCGATTAACTCAATATTTTATGCAGATGGATATCACTAAATCTCATTTTTAACAGTGATTAAGGCAGCATGGTGAGCACGGCTAATGTGAAATCTCTCCTTTGCATTGGGCAAAGAATGTACGGAAGATAGGAAGCTACTGAAAAATGTCTTTCAACTAAAAACTGAGCTATATATTTTGGGTTGAAACTTATCTTCCCCCCCCCATCTTGATTTCTGATTTATTGTTTCAACTCTGACAGGGCTTTTCATAATTAGTTAAGTTCACACATTAAGTGCACAAGCTACAGGATTTAAGTCTAAATTTAGCTCAGTTGTATGTGAAGATGTATTCTGTAAGGTTAGGGAACAAGATAAATCAACCTAGCTACATGCTGGCCTCTATATGGCCTCTTAAGCCATATTTCAGCCTGGGTGGATATCTGTTGGAGCAGGACAACCAAGGCTCTGGAAAAAATTAATTGAACAACTTTGAAGGCTTCCAGAATACAACTCATGCAACACAAATGAGACAGCTCATCTTCCCTGCTCTATTGCTCTTACCTTGCTAGCAGAATCTGCATATTGGCACTACAATAAAAACTTTAATTTTTTATGAAGTTTTGCAATTAAAATAAAAGGAGGGCAATCAATGGAGGTCGTGATCAGGTTTTTTGTTTTTTTTTAAACAGAGTAATCCTGGGAATGGAATCAGATGTTGCTTTCAGATTAGGCAATATAACTTTTCACCTGAAGAAAAGGTGGCCAGAGGTTACTGTTGGCAATTTCAACCACTTTATCCTAGGGTGTTGGATCAGCCCAGCATGTATTGGGAGAGTTCAGACATGAGGACCCAGATTGTTGGGGGCAATTAAGCTGACTTTGTAATAATGCCGCTTGGGGGGTGTATGAAAGCCCTAATAAGCAGGCATATACATAGAATGAAGGCTACTGCTAAGCTTGTAAGCCGCCCTGAGTCTTCGGAGAAGGGCGGGATATAAATGGAATTAAAATAAATAAATAAATAAATGTGCGTGTCCTTCCTCTCTGCTCCCTGAGCTACTCTGCTTAGAAAAGCTGTTGTAGTCCATCTCTTTCAAACTCAACTCTCTGTTGCACCTCTCAACTCCTGGCGCCTTATTATCAGTTACCGGGCAGGTTCCAACACGTGCCGTTTACAGCTTTAGACTTGGGCCTTTAAAGCCCACCACCTCCCTGGCCTTGGGTATGAGTCGCATGATGAGCCTGGGCAGGTATTGGACTCAAAGAGATGTCACAGGTTTAGTGCCCTTTCTAAATTCCCTGCCTGCACATGTTTGGTGATCGGTGGGCTTGTGCACGTGATGCGTTTTTATAGATGGCTAAATCTAAGGGTCTGTCCATCGGTCAAAATCATCTCTGAATCATAGCAGTGCTCTGATTGGCTGACCGTTTCATGCCAGCTTGTGACATTCAGAAATTGGGGGGCGGGGGGCAGCAAAGCCCGGGGCTTAGCCCTGGGTTTGCTTAACACATTCTGCACAGCTGAACCAGTTGTCTATCAACTAGTGACAAACTAGAACAGATCCCCCAGGGAAGCAAATGTTGGGGATTGCCAACCTAAAAGTGGGAGGTAAGCAATTCCTGAACTCTGGGGGAAAGCTCCAGAGGCAGAAGGACAGTATTCATGCCACAAGCTGTGCTCTCTGCCTTCCAAATGAACTTAATGTTTCTGGCAAAATAAATAGCTACACAGAACAAATTTTAAAAATTCCAGATATGCCCAGTGAGTTGACTTAAAAAAAAATAAGCCCAAGCTGGAATCTTTAGCAATGAACATGTTTTAAATTTTTGAAAGAAGGGTATACACAACTGTGACTCTCCAAATCAACTTTTGAAGTAATTTGAAGTGCGCATTCTTGCCTAAGTATGCAAGAAATGCATAGCAAGTTCAAACTGAGATCCACCTAACATAGGTAGTCTTTTAAAATAGGAATTCCAGTGCCCAGCAGGCAATATCTGGCAGACTGAAAATTGGCTACTGATCGGCTTCTGTGAACTACTGGATTAAGTACGCATATTTATCAAGAGTCACTATACCGTACTTTATTTTATTTATCTAAAGTGTGCAGAGAAGAGGAACAAAGATGATAAAGGGTCTGGGGGCTAAATCATACGACAAATGGTTGAGGGAGTTAGGAATGTCTAGTCCAGGGGTAGGCAACCTCGGCTCTTTTATGACTCATGGACTTCAATTCCCAGAATTCCTGAGTCAGCATAGCATAGCTGACTCAGGAATTCTGGGAGTTGAAGTCCATGAGTCATAAAAGAGCCGAGGTTGCCTACCCCTGGTCTAGTCTATCGGAGAGAAGAGGGGGGGGAGGGGAGACATGATAACTGCCTTCCACTAGTTGAGGGGTTATTACAAAGAAGAGGGGATTGACTCTAAGGCACCAGAGGGCGGGATAAGAAGTAATGGGGGAAACGTTGTTAAAGAGAGAGCAAACCTAAAAGTAAGAAGAAATTTCCTGATGGTGAGAACAATTAATCTATGGAATAACTTGCCTACCAAAGTTGTGGGTGCTCCATTACTAGAGGTTTTTCAAAAACAGTCTGGACAATCATTTGACCAGGATAGCATAAGGTCTCAGGATAGGAGCAAGGGGTTGGCCTAGAATTCACAGGGGTAGGCAACCTTGGCTCTTTTATGACTCGTGGACTTCAACTCCCAGAATTCCTGAGCCAGCATGACTCAGCTTGGAAACCTCTCTCTTTCCCTCAGCATGGCTGGCTCAGGAATTCTGGGAATTGAAGTCCACGAGTCATAAAAGATCCAAGGTTGCCTTCCCCTGGCCTAGAAGACCTCCTTTCCAGCCCTAGGATTCTATGTTCTATTCATTCCCAGAAAGATAAATACAAGGTTAATATAAAAGCCCCATTTGCATTATTTCCCTTTGCTCACGATTAAGATATTTGATGTTGCTATTACTAGGCTTGCTGGATCCATTAAATAATAATAATTAATAATTAATAATAATTAATAATAATGATGATGATGATGATGATGATGATGAAGATGATGATGATGAAGATGATGATGATGTTACTATGCTATACCTTGGTTTTAAAATGGATCAATATAGAAATCACTCAATTTATAAAACGAAGAGGCTATATCTGATGCCTAATGCAGAATCTCTTCTGCCTACGGCAAGCCCATTTACTTGGTAGTGTGTATTACAACACATAGCATCATACTATGTGCCATTGTAACGTATAAGTTGGCAGGGCCATATACTGTGCATGAATATCATACCATACATAGTCTGGTTTTGCACTGTTCTAGGAAAGAGAATCAGAATCAGAATAGAGGTGGAAGGGACCTTGGAGGTCTTCTAGTTCAACTCCCTTCTCAAGCAGAAGGCCCTATACCATTCCAGACAAGTGATAGTCTCTTCTTAAAAACCTCTAGTGATGAAGCACCCACAACTTGTGAAGGCAAGCTGTTCCACTGGTTAATTGTCCTCACTGTTGGGAAATTTCTCCTTAATTCCAGGTTGCTTTTCTCCTTGATTGGTTTCCATCCATTGTTTCTTGTCTTGCCTTCTGGTCCTTTGGAAAATAAATTGACCCCCTCATCTTTGTGGCAGCCTTTCGAATACTGGAATACTGCTAACATGTCCCTCCTATTCCTTCTTTTCTCTAGACTGGCCATTCCCAAATCCTGCAACCATTCTTCATATGTTTTAGTCTCCAGACCTTTCATCCTCTTAGTTGCTTTTCTTTGCACTTTTTCCAACGTCTCAACATCTTTTTTGGCAATGTGGTGACCAAAACTGGATGCAGTATTCCTGGTGTGGCCTTACTAAGGCTTTATAAAGCAATACTAATACTTTGCGTGATCTGGATTCTACGCTTCTGTTTATACAGCCACGGATCGTATTAGCTTTTTTGGCTGCTGCCGCACACTGCTGGCTCATGTTTAAGGGATCATCCATTAGGACTCCAAGGTCCCTCTCACAGTTACTGTTTTTGAGCCACAGGAAAGGATGGAGGAAGAAAGCCTGGTGACAATGTCACATCCCTTCTAAACTCTAGTTCTGCCCTTAAATCCTGACCTGCTGGCAACACTCACCATGACATCTCCCTTCAAGAGCAAGGCTGGCTCTAAGGTGATACAGATCTTCTGAGTTCCACTGGCACCATGGAGGCTACTGCATGAACAGAAGAAATCATTAGGATTGTCGGAATTGAAGTTAAAAGAAGACTTCAGAGGCACCTTAGGTTTTTGATCTAGAGAGAACCAGCTCATACTTACTAGATCCCAGAGGTATAGACCAATTGCATGGATTGGTAGATCTTTAGGAAAGGTTGATAACCTAGAAGAGACAAGATGGGCCAGATGGATCAAAAGGGAAGAACCCATCTCCAGAAAATTGAAGAATGCTGCAAATGGAAAATTTCTATCATAGAAATGGAGGAGCAACAAAGGACATACATTCATAAGTCATATATTTGATAAGGACAGACAGACATGTGTCTCCAGTCCAAACAGAATTATGATTCTTTGCATCCGTATCTGTTTATGTCTCCAATGATTTTTAAGAATTAAGTTTGAGTCCTTTTTGTATAAGAAGGAGGGAGGGGGAAACATGGCCAGGCTTTCAAGATCCTGTTATTACCAAATAAACTGAATCAGTAAATTTAAGTTCTACCATCTCTTGTGGTGTCTCTTTCCTACATTTAAGGGCTGAAAAGCATTGAATTTAAAAGGAGGTAGAAATATGCACACCTCACTTTTTCCTATCCTAAAATCCAGCACCTGGATCAGGGGCACAAAAATTCAAAGGGAAAGTTTGCACCACAAAAGCACTACTGCTTCATAGCCACACGTACCAATAGCTGCTCAGAAAGTAACACATCATTATCAACTTTACCAGCCTCGCTGGACTAAACAGCTTGGTAAAAACACTGCTTTTCGGTGCAGGAAATTAACAAGTGATATACTTTCCTCCTGTCTCAGGGACAAGAGAAAAGCACTTTAACGAGGGTGTGGAAATTGCTCTAGTCTAAGTCAAGGATCTATGACACAGGTCGGCAACCTGCGGCTCCGGAGCCGCATGCGGCTCTTTGAGCTGTCTCTTGCGGCTCCCAGCCGCCCGGTGCGCGCGCACCTCTTCCAACGGGCAGTGGTGCGCGCGCACCTCTCCAAATGGAGAGTGGCACCGCCCGTTTGGAGAGGTGCACGCGCACCTCCCCGAATGGGCGGAGGTGCGCGCGCACCTCCCCAAACCTTTGGAGAGGTGCGCGCGTACCTCCGCGCGAATGGGCAGCGGTGCCGCTCTTTCAGGAAGCCCGCCTCGGCCCGTCTGTGAAGCTGCCGAAAGCGGCAGCTTAGCAGACGGGCCGCGGCAGCTTCCGCAAAGAGCGGCGCCCCTGCCCATTCCGAGAGGTGCGCGCGCACCTCTCCGAACGACCGGAGGTGCGCGCGCACCTCCCCAAACCTTTGGGGAGGTGCGCGCGTACCTCCGCGCGAACGGGCAGCGGTGCCGCTCTTTCAGGAAGCTGCCGCTTTCGGCAGCTTCCTGAAAGAGCGGCGCCGCTGCCCCTTCGCTTTCGGCAGCTTCCTGAAAGAGCGGCGCTGCTGCCCCTTCGCTTTCGGCAGCTTCCTGAAAGAGCGGCGCCGCTGCCCCTTCGCTTTCGGCAGCTTCCTGAAAGAGCGGCGCCGCTGCCCCTTCGCTTTCGGCAGCTTCCTGAAAGAGCGGCGCTGCTGCCCCTTCGCACGGAGGTACGCGCGCACCTCCCCAAAGGTTTGGGGAGGTGCGCGCGCAACTCCGGTCGTTCGGAGAACGGGCAGCGGTGCCGCTCTTTCAGGAAGCTGCCGCTTTCGGCAGCTTCCTGAAAGAGCGGCGCCGCTGCCCCTTCGCTTTCGGCAGCTTCCTGAAAGAGCGGCGCTGCTGCCCCTTCGCACGGAGGTACGCGCGCACCTCCCCAAAGGTTTGGGGAGGTGCGCGCGCAACTCCGGTCGTTCGGAGAACGGGCAGCGGTGCCGCTCTTTCAGGAAGCTGCCGCTTTCGGCAGCTTCCTGAAAGAGCGGCGCCGCTGCCCCTTCGCTTTCGGCAGCTTCCTGAAAGAGCGGCGCTGCTGCCCCTTCGCACGGAGGTACGCGCGCACCTCCCCAAAGGTTTGGGGAGGTGCGCGCGCAACTCCGGTCGTTCGGAGAACGGGCAGCGGTGCCGCTCTTTCAGGAAGCTGCCGCTTTCGGCAGCTTCCTGAAAGAGCGGCGCCGCTGCCCCTTCGCTTTCGGCAGCTTCCTGAAAGAGCGGCGCCGCTGCCCCTTCGCTTTCGGCAGCTTCCTGAAAGAGCGGCGCTGCTGCCCCTTCGCACGGAGGTACGCGCGCACCTCCCCAAAGGTTTGGGGAGGTGCGCGCGCAACTCCGGTCGTTCGGAGAACGGGCAGCGGTGCCGCTCTTTCAGGAAGCTGCCGCTTTCGGCAGCTTCCTGAAAGAGCGGCGCCGCTGCCCCTTCGCTTTCGGCAGCTTCCTGAAAGAGCGGCGCCACTGCCCCTTCGCTTTCGGCAGCTTCCTGAAAGAGCGGCGCCGCTGCCCCTTCGCTTTCGGCAGCTTCCTGAAAGAGCGGCGCTGCTGCCCCTTCGCACGGAGGTACGCGCGCACCTCCCCAAAGGTTTGGGGAGGTGCGCGCGCAACTCCGGTCGTTCGGAGAGGTGCGCGCGCACCTCTCGGAATGGGCAGGGGCGCCGCTCTTTGCGGAAGCTGCCGCGGCCCGTTTGCTAAGCTGCCGCTTTCGGCAGCTTCACAGACGGGCCGCGGCGGGCTTCCTGAAAGAGCGGCACCGCTGCCCATTCGCGCGGAGGTACGCGCGCACCTCCGGTCATTCGGAGAGGTGCGCGCGCACCTCTCGGAATGGGCAGGGGCGCCGCTCTTTGCGGAAGCTGCCACGGCCCGTCTGCAAAGCTGCCGAAAGCGGCAGCTTTGCAGACGGGCCGTCGCCATCGGGCAACCGGGAACCGGTTCCATCTCATTTTTTTAAAAATGGCAGCCGCGTGCGTCCGCGCATGCGCAAAAAACCTTTTTGCGCATGCGCGTGCATGGACACACGCACGCGGCTCCCTCTTTTTTTAATTTGTGATGGAACCGGTTCCCAGTGGCTCTTTTTCTTTTTTAGGTTGCCGACCCCTGATCTATGATAAAAGTTCTATTGTTACAAAGTAGTTTATTTTTTCTGTTTCAACCCTAGCTCTCTCCTCTCTTAAGTTGACTCATGAGGCAGGTTGCATACATTCATTTTTCATTGAAGGGGTGTTGGCATTACGAAGTATGAGAATCCCTGCCATATGGGTGGGTGGTAAGCCATCCAAATGTTTGTTCGCTCTAGAAGATGGGTGTTTTCTAAATTTGATATATAAATAAAAATAAAATATCAATTTGTGCCATGTTTTTGTAGTTTGGAATCATAAGCATGCATGACGTAAAATCTGAAAGGAGTGGGGCAAGAGGAGTATTTGATGGTTATTGTTTTCCAGCCCTGTGACACTTACCTCCTCCACTTTCAAACGTAGGAATGGCTGGGAGCAGAACATGATGCAGGAAAAGTGTATTGCTGTTCATCTTGATCGTGCCTGAGAGAAGCCCACTGAAATAATGAATATACCTACCATGGAGAAATGAAAGAGAAATCCATGCAGTCATGTAAAAATAAGTGAGTCGTGTAAGAATAAGTGGGTCTATAGGAAACTAACTATCTTGACACCAACATCTTCTCTCAGCCTGGTGCTTCCAAAACCCATCTTCCTTAAATTCCATCCACATAGGCCAGGGGTAGGCAACCTTGGCTCTTTTATGACTGGTGGACTTCAATTTCCAGAATTCCTGAGCCAGCATGGCTAAGCATGGAAACCTCTCCCTTTCCCATCAGCATGGCTGCCTCAGGAATTCTGGGAGTTGAAGTCCACCAGTCATAAAAGAGCCAAGGTTGCCTACCCCTGACAAAGGCAAATGCCCAATTACAAAGTTTTAATCCCTTTGCACTTACTGGTTTTATCCTATAATTAAATATACTTAACTTTTAAATTGGAACTTTTATTTTATTTATTTATTTATTTATTTGATTTATATACCGCCCTACTCCTAGAGGACTCAGGGCGGTGTACAGGGCAATAAAATAAGAATACATTAGATAAATAATTTTAAAACCCAAATCCATCAGGCCAGGCCGGCTTGTTCGAATAGATAAGTTTTTAGATCACGCCGGAAGGAGCGAAGGTCGGGGGCCATCCGGAGTTCAGCTGGTAAGCGGTTCCAAAGGATTGGAGCACCCACCGAGAATGCTCTCCCCCTGGGGGTCACCAGCCGACATTCTCTGACCGGTGGTACCCTGAGGAGGCCCTCTCTGTGGGAACGTATAGGACGGAGGGACGATATTACTATATTGTTAGGGGGGGAAAATCTTAACACGTATGGGGCAACATCTCTCTAATACCAGAATCTAATAACAGACATTAAAATACTGATTGTCAGGTAAGGACTGGAGGGTAACATGAGTTGTATAAAAGCTAATGGGATCTGTGAAGGGGAGGGGTGTGTGTAAGATGACTTAAACTTCTACACGGATTGTGGTGTTGTGATACAAGTTGTTCCACCCTTTTTTTATGGGCATTACCACTCTGCCTGCATGTTCAAAGAGCAGTTTGTGGCATGACACTGCAATACAACTTTCATCAATCTGATTAAAGAAGAGTTCCTGTGGGTGCTGATGATGACAAGCCATGAAAATGACTCTCATAATATCGTTTGTTTTCAAAACGTCAGCCAGGCTGGCTAGAAAATTTGAAGATTCCATATATCTGAAAGGCACCTTTCTGTTTTTTAACAAGAAAATTCATTTCTTTGTTCCTCCCAAACGTGGATCGTATCAAAGATAATTTTACTTTCTGCTGTCCTAGATAATGAAATAGTTTCCAAAGAGGAGAAAAATGAATATGTGACAGAAGCGCCTCTTTCATTGCTACTGCTCCACTGCTTGTATCATTGCACTGTAAATGCAGACATTGTAGTTCCAACCCCTGTAGTTTCTTGACTGAAGCATATCAAGTATGGGCAGCCAGTGCATTGAGGAATTGAACAAAACAGGTAGCCCTGAAGCTATGAATGGTCACCTTGATGACCATTTGAAGTTACAACCTTGGGGCTATTTGTGGCCCAGATTCAAGGTTCTGAGAGTTGCCCCCCCTCCTTTCATGGAGACATGAGCAAAGTTCAGCTGTTTGACAACACAACTGCATTTACAAGCGTTTGCAGCATCCCATGGTCAGGTGAACACATTTTACAACAGTTTTGCCAAAAAGCAGCACTTACTTCTGGCTTTTGGCAAAAATGTGCCCATAGCGAAGCACCGGTTCGCTTAATGATCACTGCAAAAGAGGTCATAAAATTGGGTGATGACTGACCCATTTTATGACTGTCATGGCTTACAACTATGATGGGCAGGCTCCATTACGGTCATAACTGGAGAACTATCTGCATTTTTTTAAAAAAAAACTGTTACACAAACACTGTAATTATATTTTGGTATATCCATTGTTTTTCTGCCAGAAGACTTCTGAGCATGGAAAAAGGGGAGCACTGGATTGTTTTTGCATGGTCTGAACTAGGATTATGAGTCTGGGGTACAAACATGTGGATGACCACTAGAGGCCAGCAAAGAGATGGAGAAAATAGTCTTTACTGCCCTCTAAAAGTATTCTAGTCCTTTGTAATCCAGACTCTGAATTTCTATGCTACCCATAAGAGCTGGCTACGTAACACATACCCTCCAATGCTTTTCCCAAGCATTTCTCCCAGCAGCCTGTGTGGAAGCTTTAAAACAGACATGTCAAACACAAGGCCCGGGGGCCGGATCCGGCCCACGAAGTGGTTTCATGTGGCCCCCGAAGCCATCCTGGAAACAGTGAGGGAACGGCCCCCACTGCCTTGGCCCTGGCCCAGAGACCCTCCTTCTGCCAGAGACCCTCAGATCTGTCCCACTCCTGCCCAGGCCCCCATAGGCACCCTTGATGCGAACAATGTAGAGCTGGCCACGCCCACCCAGCAGGCCATACGCACTCTAGCCACGCCCACCCAGTAGGCCACGCCCAACTTGGCCATACCCACCCGGCCCCTTGAGGGCAACCGCAATGCTGATGCGGCCCTCAGTGAAATTGAGTTTGACACTCCTGAGATAGAGGGTGCAAGATTCACCTCTTCTGTGATGGCTGGAGGGAGGCAGCTACTTTGTCTTCACAGAACTTGCGCATGGTCAGTGTGCTGAGGGCCTGGTCTGCACTGAGGAGACAAAACAAGGAAGGGGCATAGAGTAGTGTTTATATACTGCTCAAAAAAATAATAAAGGGGACACAAAATAAGACATCCTACTATTAAAATACAGTACATTGTGTTGTTTAAGTGTTCCCTTTATTTTTTTGAGCAGTATACATTCAATCGGTTATACAACAGACATGCTACACATACATTCGGCCCACCAAAAATGTAGCTTAAGAAGAAAGCTGGAAAAGGAGACGGAGGAAGGAAAGGAGAAGAAAGTGTCTGCCGGTGCTAGAGTAGCCCATCTCTCGTTCTCCCTTGATCCATACCTTGCAGAGATTTTGCTGTAGTACATGTAAGAGGCTACGATCACGCCCGTCTTGCCCTTGTTGCCCTGGCACAAAGAGAGAACACATTAAACTGGCATTGGAATGAGGCATTGTGACTATTTTATTTATTTTTATTCCATTTATATCCCACCCTTCTCCGAAGACTCAGGGCGGCTTACAAGCTTAGCAGTAGCCTTCATTCTATGTATCTGCCTGCTTATTAGGGCTTTCACACACACCCCCCCCAAGCGGCATTATTACAAAGTCAGCTTAATTGCCCCCAACAATCTGGGTCCTCATTTTATCTACCTCGGAAGGATGGAAGGCTGAGTCAACCTTGAGCCTGGTGGGACTCGAACCTGCACTAATTGCAGGCAGCTGGTGTTACTTAAGGAGGCATTAGCCCACTGCTCCACCAAGGCTCTATAAATTCGGGAGTGCAAAAAGTTTTAGCAAACTATAACAGCCACCTTGGAGTGGTGATGGAAAAAGCACAAAAATATGAACGCGAAAGAAGGTACAGTATTTTTGCCTACACTCACTTTATTTATTGGATTCGGTTTGTATAAATATAGTTCATGTCTCCGTAATCTCACTACCCTGTCAGCTGGAAGCCATTCTGCACCACCTCTACTTATGAGGGAGAAACCATCCAGTATTTGGTCTCCTCCTTCTTTGTAAAGCTGGTGAAGACTAAGCTTTCCATGGAAGAAGTTCCAGGCTGTCCAAAAAGCCTCCAAGGAAAGTTTTTTGACGGTTGCAATCAAAAGTAAAACAGAGATGGGGGGAAAAATCCATTTATTATACTAAACGAAATGAGAATGAACCCAGAGAATGGTTATTCAGCCTGATCACTTAACAGACAAAAGCTAATGGTCATAATTAAAGGGGGATGGGGGGAAGCCAATTTCGTATTTTATTCCCTTCTTCTCTAGCCAGTCTGGGAATGTAAAATCTTTCTTCACTTACCAATAGCTTAAAAAATGAAAACAAGCTCAACGTCTTTAAGGAAATCACTAGAAAGAGGTGGGGAATGCTGATGAAGATTCCAGCTCTCGTAAAACAGAGGAAAAGTTTGTTTGATGCCACTTCATTACAGTAAGGATTTTGGCAGGCATGTAGACTTTCAATGTTTGACTAATGAATTGGGTAACCTGATGTCCTGCTTTCTATAAACAGAATAAAGCAAAGGTATACATTCAATGTATACCTCATCAGGCTAAGCCTCTGCAGTTGTCTTACCTTTCTCAGAGGACCTTCTAGGCTGGTGGCTTTGAGGACATACAAAAACCACTCGCCTAATGATCCTGGAAAGCCAGTATCTCATCCCTTTTTTTCCTGACAGCAAGAAGTGTCCACTGTCTTATTCCCCCTTTGATCATTATATTTCTCCCTTATATAAATATCCACAATAGCCAGAAAGTTGGGAAGATTTTTCTCTCTGACCTTGCAGTGAAGGACAGCCACATGCTGAGGGTCTGAATTTAGCCAGGTCTCCATGGCTTTGCAGATGGAACAAATTTTGTCCAGAGGTGGAGCATGCAGATCTGGCCAGCCAAAATCTTGCACCTGGACCATCAAGGAGAAAGAAGTATTGGATTTAAGAACATGCTTGCGTATATTGAGAGAGGAGACAAGCTTTGGGAGTGGGTGACGACAATGTCTTGCCTAGAGGATGGAACTCCTGTAAAGAAGCAAAGGGCCTTTCCTCACTGAGTTGAAGGGTTCTCCGTCCCACCTTACTCTAAGTGAGGAGGAAAACGTAGTGACATGAAATCAGTTGGTCCCAATGATGACTGTTATCCCATCTTTATTGCCTTTGTTGCTGTCACCATAGTCACTGATAATGTGATTCTAGTTATTGCTGGGGGGAAATGGGTTAGAAAGCCTTTCAGCTTTTGTGCGTTTTTATGCAGCTTTCATAAGGGACGTGGTGGCTCAGTGGGTTGGGACGCTGAGCTTGTCGATCAGAAGGTTGGCAGTTTGGCGGGTCGAATCCCAAGTGCCGCGTAACAGAGTGAGCGCCTGTTACTCGTCCCAGCTTCTGCCAACCTACCAGTTCGAAAGCATGTAAAAATGCAAGTAGAAAAATAGGGACCACTACGGTGGGAAGGTAACAGCGTTCCGTGCGCCTTTGGCGTCTAGTCATGCCGGCCACATGACCACGGAGACGTCCTCGGACAAGCGCTGGCTCTTCGGCTTTGAAACGGAGATGAGCATCGGCCCCTAGAGTCGGAAACGACTAGCACGCATGTGCGGGGGAACCTTTACCTTTACCTTTTTATGCACCTTGAAAGCTTCCCTGGATAGATTTTAGATTTAGATTTTATTAGATTTATATACCGCCCTTTTCCCGTAGGACTCAGGGCGGTTTACAAGGTGTTTAAAACATCAATACAAAAATTAAAAAAACAATTAAAAATGATTAAATTCAGTCCCTGAAGTAAAAATATAAAAACCCCAATTAAAACTCTCAGCCTGGGCCGGAAAGCTCAAAGAGCCAGGTCTTCAGGTCAGAGTTGGCAGTTACCATCTTTATAGCTATAAAACGCAGTGAGCACAATTGGCACTATTTGCATAAAGAACAACAAGGAGAAAATAATAATAACAACAATGTGAGCTCTTTGACTGTTCAACTGCTAGTTTTTAAAGGTTTAACACTTTTCGTGACTCTCCCAAGTCCTACAGCCAAGTAACTTGGCTTGTTTTCAACTAAGGAGCTACACATCTGGTTTTAGGTCAGTCTTGGGGTCAGTTATGATGATTTCTGTACTGCATTTCTATCTCCTTAAATTGCACACTTTATATCATACTGTATAAAACAGTAAAGTAGAACAATACACAGTACATAAGGATAAGATAGTGCACAAGAATCAAGTAAATGAAACTGGGATATTATTTTTTTTAAAAAAATCAGAAAATAACCCGTATTGTGTCTAAATATACTAACAAAGATGGTCTTGGGCAGAAGAGGCCCTCCCAAACAGCGTAGCTTTAACTGCTTTCAATGAAATTACAGTCATGGAAAACTAAAATTCTCTTTAAAAATGTTGCATGATACAATTTAGTGCCATATGTAAATATTTAATATGCGTTACATCTTTCCTTCCAGGATTAATGTCTGTTTTTCTCTTTTGCTTTTGATCAGCTGAGAATGAGAATGAATGAATCAAGCTAAACTAACAATTAATTACTGTACTTTAATCACTGAAGGCAGAGCCATTTTATGAATTTCTGCAAGTTCAATAACCCTCTAAACAGTTTCAGTTGAGATGTAGTCCCCAATTTGACGTAAGCATCTTCGCCCCAAGCTCTCATCTCTCACCTTGGGGTTCAACCGGATGATGTCATGGCGTTTCTCTGACAAGTTGAGGAGCTGTTGACAGAAAGAAGACTCTTTAGCAGTTTACTCTACCAACCCAACTTTCAGCTGATAAAACTCCACCATCCTGGTCAGGATGTTTTTAAGCATGGTTATTTCACCCCAAAGGTTAACTCACTCTTCGAAAATAAGCTTATTAAGTTGCTTAACAAAAAGGTTTTATAGCCCTCCATTCCTCTTGAAAGTCAGAATATAGCTCCTCTCCAACCCTGCCCTCCCAACGTATAAGGCTGCTCCTATAAGTGAACTTTATAGAGATCTTCAAAATGGAGATATCACCAATGCTTTTCTCAAGATGAGATGCTGATGTGATGCCCTCCGGGTGAGATTCAAGGTGTTGGTAATGACCTACAAAGCCCTACATGGCATGGGTCCGGATTACCTACAGCAGCACCTGCGGCCGGCGTCAACTTCCCTCCGTCCAGAGAGGGCCTCCTCAGGGTGCCTCCGATCAGAGAATGTCGACTGGTGGCCCCCAGGGGGAGGGCGTTCTCTGTGGGCGCGCCAGACCTGTGGAACCGCTTGCCGGTTGAGCTCTGGATGGCCCCCGACCTTCGCTCCTTCCGGCGGGATCTAAAAACTTATTTATTTGAGCAATCCGACCTGGTCTGATGGCTTTGGGGTTGGGTTTTTAACATGGTTTTAACTATTGTATATATCGGGCATAAATTATTTAATTGTTTTTTAACTTTTGTACATTGTTTTTTTAATATTTATTGCCCTGTACAATAGTCCTTCGGGAGAAGGGCGGTATAAAAATTTAATAAATATAAATATAAATATATCCCGCAGGACAAACCGACCATCATTCCTCTGTATCTCAGAGGTGAAGCATGCATTCTCCACACGATCACTCAAGCCTACGTAGAGATGTCAAGTTGGTTCCTTCCTGACAATAGCTCTTCTTACCACTCTATCACCACTGTCGTCGTCTCCTTACCAGATACTTGTCCTCATGCTTGGATTTTAACATCTGCGCCACCTCTCGGAGATTGCTGCGGTAACGTTGTTCCTCCAAGGCAGGAGGAAAAGACACAGAGATGATACGTTCGGTGATGTAGATGAGGTCAAAATCATACTTGCGCTCCATGACGTGGTCCAGACTGAAGCTTCTGAAAGGAAGAAAAGCAGGATGCGTAAGGGACGCAGGACTCCAGGGGTCCACAGAACAACAATGAGCAGTGAAGGTTGCAAAATAAATTAACAGGCAAAAGAACTAAAGCCTACCTAGTTTGCCTTTTGGCAAACCTCATTTTCAGCGGGGTCCCTCAATAACACGGCTGAAAGCAAAGTATCGCAACTGTGCAGGTACCAACAGAAGAGGATATTGGTAGCTATTGGGGTTGAACTGTGGGGGTCCTTGGTGCTCTCTCAGCTTGGTTGTTTACTTGCAGATGGTTCATTAACATCATCAGTACTAGAAGGGAGTAGGGTTTGCTCTCCGTTTACATCAGACATGTCAAACACAAGGCCCGGGGGCCGGATCCGGCCCGCGAAGTGGTTTCATGTGGCCCGCGAAGCCATCCTGGAATCAGTGAGGGAACGGCCCCCACTGCCTTGGCCCTGGCCCAGAGACCCTCCTTCTGCCAGAGACCCTCAGATCTGTCCCACTCCTGCCCAGGCCCCCATAGGCACCCTTGATGCGAAGGATGTAGAGCTGGCCACGCCCACCCAGTAGGCCATACGCACTCTAGCCACGCCCACCCAGTAGGCCACGCCCACCCTGGCCACACCCACCCGGCCCCCTGAGGGCAACCGCAATGCTGATGCGGCCCTCAATGAAATTGAGTTTGACACCCCTGGTTTACATACAAGTGGTTTGCCCTACTTAGTGTTAGTAGGAGTGTTCTTGGTGGTTCCTTGATTAGGCTGTTTTTTCTTTTTCTTTTACTGTTTGAATGTTTGCCTCAGATGATAGTTCCTTGACTGGAGTATTGTTTACTATTTGATTGTTGTTAATCTTGATGATAATTTCTGCTTATCTGGGTATTGATTGCCGGGGAGTTGGTATTTTGGTCTTTTTGTTTCATTTTTAGTTTTTTAACTGTCTCTTTTGAATGGTAGGTAGAGGCTGTCTATGTGCCTGTTGGTGGCCGATGTGTCCGAGTGCCAGGCTTCCAATTGTGCAGGTACCTTAAATCAATATTCAACAAAATCCATTTTATAGCCAGTTCTGGGAGCAACCGGTGCTTTTCTTCATGCGCTTTCCTTAAATTTATATCCCGTTACTCCATATAATGATAGAACTGGAAAGTCTTCACATGTAATCTTCTGCTCTCTGAAGAAACCACAGCCATCTACGACAAATAGGCCTGACCAACCTCTGCTTAAAAACCTCCAGTGGGGGAAAAAGCACAGCAACCGATTCTTCAGTTGATAATTTGCGTCAATACAAAAATACAATAAATTTAAAAAAGATAGCTATATAGAGAGTTTGGGAAAAAAAATCAGAGAAGAGCAACTAAGATGATCAAAGGCCTGGAGACTAAAACATACAAAGAATGGCTGCAGGACTTGGATTTGGCTAGTCCAGGGGTAGGCAACTTCAGCTCTTTTATGACTCATGGACTTCAACTCCCAGAATTCCTGAGCCCGCATGGCTCAGCTTGGAAACCTCTCCCTTTCCCCTCAGCATAGCTGACTCAGGAATTCTGGGAGTTGAAGTCCATGAGTCATAAAAGAGCCGAGGTTGCCTACCCCTGGGCTAGTCTAAAGAAAAGAAGGTAAAGGGTGATAATGATAGCAGCATTCCAGTATTTGAGGGGCTGCCACAAACTATTCTCCAAAGCACCAGAGGGCAGGACAAGAAACAATGGTTGGAAACTGATCAAAGAGAGAAGCCACCTGGAATTAAGGAGAAATTTCCTGACAGTGAGGACAATTAACCAGTGGAACAGCTTGCCTCCAGAAATCGTGGGCGCTCCATCACTGGAGGTTTTTAACAAGAGGCTAGACAGACACTTGTCTGAGATGGTATTATAGGTTCTCCTGCTTGCGCTGGGGGGGGGGGGCTGGACTAGAAGACCTCCAAGATCCCTTCCAGGTCTATTCTATTCTAAAATAAATGTAACAGTAACACACACACACACACACACACACACACACACGTACACGCACTTGCATATTTAGATAATCATATATATATATAAAATTGTGACTGTTTATTGTATTACATTTTACGTTTTCCTTGCTGTATTTCTTCACTCGTTTTTAAGCACTTGTTATGTAATTTTCTAATTATGTATACATGTCGTGGTTTTGTTCTTTTGTTGCTGTTTTCTTTTTTTCTAGTCATTATTTTAAAAGCAATAAAAGCTATTAAAAACTGATGACATCTCCTAGTGAGTTTCTCCCAGTGCTTTTTTTGTAAGAGAAAAAGGTGCCGGAACTCACACATGTCATACAACCCGCCTTGCCTACCCTACAAGGTTCCATCCAAAAAAGGTGCCGGAACTCCGTTCTGAGCGTTCTATGAGAAAAAAAGGCCTGGTTTCTCCTAATATTTAATCGACTCTTTCCTTGCAATGCTGATTCGTGTACTGTAGGTAAGGTTTTCGGCAGCAACAAGACAACAAATCAGCTCACTTTCTGAAGTCTCCTGTCTCCAGCGAGGCAGCCGAGGCACAGGTAAAGCTCTCACTGGTTGTGAAGTTTAGGCCTTGACTGGGAATAATTTGGTCACTAAGAAAATGCTTTCTTAGATCACTAGAATTGTTTAAGAAGATAAAGCTTGCTATCACAGAACAATGGATAATGAATGCACGACTTATATTCATATCTAGTCCTTATTAATGAAAATTGTCTTGCTAGGGATGAGTCAAAGGAAAAGAGGCAATTCTGATGAACTTTGTTAAAAATTTCTCTCCGCTACTGATTGACTAATTGCATCAAAGGGAGGCAAGGGTTCAAGCATGATAGATAAACAACTGAAGAAAAAAAACAGTGTTTTTAATTATATAGATTAACTGCAGTGAGTTGTAGGCACAGAGATATGGAAAGACTTATAAATTCCCACAATGGAAGAATGGATGATGAAGTTAATGGAACTGGCTGAGATGGCGAAATAAACTACTTTAATTAAAGAAAAGACTTTGTCTAGCTTTGTTTTTTATGTGGACACTTTTGGACTTTTTGCTAGAAACTTCAGGAAATGCTACATGAATTTTGACATTTGACAATTAAAAATGTTCATGGTTGTGGAAATACTGTGTACGGTTGAATTTGAGATCAAAAGGTTATGTATGTTATGTTTACAATTATATTGAAGAAAGTTGGAGGTAAGTTACCCTTTTTCTATTTCTTTTCATTTTCTTCTATTCCTTTGCACCTTCCTGTCCTCTATTTTAACTTCTTAATTCCTTCTTTGTTTTTATAGTGTTTTTATTGTTTTTGTGTTTTTTTTAAAAAAGGAGGCCACTGTATTTATCTTTTTAGAATGAAGCAAACGGTACCCAAAATTCTTTCACTTTTCTCCCTCATTATTAACTTATACAACTTCATGGCATTGTCCGTTTTATCCTCCGGTGGCTGGCATCGCTGACAACTGATTCAAGATGTATTGCCACTTTCTTGTCTCTTTCCCCCTCCCCATAGCCAAATTAAAATGCAATGCAGTGCCAATCCATTTCCTTCCTAGTTCCAAAATGACTGGAGTTATTCATGTCAGTGTATCAAAACAAGAGGAGGGGAAAAAAATCAGCAGCAGAGAGGGAAAACATGAGGGACCCCACGAGAGAAAGGAAAAAGAAATATGCGTTTTCACAATAAAGAGATTCCTCTCCTTTCCAACAGTATTACTTTCAATCTGGAAATCAAAATACTGTGGCTTAGCATTTATCTTGCGGCTAGTTAACCAACTCCTTCTCAACTAGATGGAGAAAGAAAATCATTTCTAGAACTTGTAATAATTTAAAAGGGGTTCCTTAAGAGCGATTCTACATGCCAACTATTCTAAGGCACGAAATAGGACAGGACAACAGTGTATACAGTATACCTTCCTGTATACCCCTTTATTTTGTTTGTAAGATGGGGAATAGTTCAGTAAGTTTCTAAGGAACCCTAAGGCAGCGGTTCTCAAACTTTTCTTCACCAGGGACCCTCTTTAAATACCTTTTGTGGCCACGAACCATGGCCATGCCCCCCCCCAAGACTTAACTCAAGATTTAAATCATAACATTTCCTCAAGCCTTCACAGACGCTTTGTGATGACATTGTGCCTCCACCTCCCTGGGGCCTGCAGACCAACCACAGGTTGAGAACCGACTGCTCTGTGGGGTTTCCTTTGCATGCAGTATTTTATTCCTTATGTATAGATTCTTTTTTTTTCTTTTTTTCCTACCTTAAAGTCAGGGTTTTGGTTTTTTTTAACTGCTGGTGACTGCCTGGACTGCTCCTTGCATTTTTCGTAGCAAGGTTTCTCACAAGTGGCTTGCTAATGCCTGCTTCCTTCGTCTAAGAGAGAGAGTAACTGACCCAAGGTCATATAGGATTTACAAATAAAATGTAATGCGGGTGATCAAAAATTGTGATTATTAGTAAGTATCAAAATGTTCCGTAGTTCAATCGTTCTGTGGTGGACTAGAGTGCCATTTATTATTAAAAAAATGGTAAACTCAGCAATCAATGTTTCTGCAGTCATAATTCCAAAACTGCCTACTATTTAAAATCACATATCCTATTTTATTCGGGTCTAGTTTTTGGCAGATTTGTAAAGGGATGAAAAGGATACGAGATGGCAGCAATTCCCTTCATTCTGTAAACATAATAGTTCCTCTTTCCTTTTGCTCCTATCGAGCATTACCAATCAGAATTAGTTCTTATGCATGTTTGTTTTATGCATGTTTCCTGCACTTTAAAAATAAAAGATTACAGATTCTCTTAGAACTTGATTTCAGATGAGTCCATGATAGTTTTTGCAGCAACAATACAGAAGCAGTTTTTCACTGCCTCTTCCAGGGTTTTTCTTTTAAATTTATTTATATGTATATCTATTTTAAAGGGACGTGGTGGCTCAGTGAGTTAGGACGCTGAGCCTGTCGATCAGAAGGTCGGCAGTTTGGCGGGTCGAATCCCGAGTGCCGCGTAGCAGAGTGAGCGCCTGTTACTCGTCCCAGCTTCTGCCAACCTAGCAGTTCAAAAGCACGTAAAAATGCAAGTAGAAAAATAGGGACCACTACGGTGGGAAGGTAACAGCGTTCCGTGCACCTTTGGCGTCTTGTCATGCCAGCCACATGACCACGGAGATGTCCTCGGACAAACGCTGGCTCTTTGGCTTTGAAACGGAGATGAGCACTGGCCTCTAGAGTTGGAAATGACTAGCACGCAAGTGCGGGGGAACCTTTACCTTTACCTTTATATCTATTTCCCAGTTGGGTTGACAAATATAGATTTCCTGGTGGTGTCTCATCCAGGCGGTAACCAGGACCAACTCTGTTTAGCTTCTAAGCTCAGACAAGGTTGATTAGGAATGGGCACCTTAAAGAACAGCATTTTTAGACCATGTCTTCTCGAAGATTTGTTCTTTGCAAAAGTTACAAGATGGCCTCTGGCTACAAAGATAGCTCACCATTAAAAAAAAACCAAAAGATTAAAAGCTGTTCCTCCCTCACCATCCCTGCATTTCAAGACCAGTATAATTATTTAGTGTCAGACTGTACCTGGGCAATGTGTTCCGTTGCTTTGCAGTGTTGAGGGATTTGGTGGAGCCCTGAAATTTTTTTTAAAAATAGGAAAGAAGTCAGCATCTAACAAACAAGCGTGAAAAAATATTGTGTAAGAAGCAAAACAACAGCATAACGAATGAAAATATTGCTGTGCAACGAAAGAACATTTCATTTAAATTTCATTTCAAAATTAATCAGGAAAATATGGGTAAAACACCAATTTTTGGACCCATGTTGAATATTTTACATTTCCAACTAGCGTTGTCTTTTCTAGTTAATTCTGAGGGATCAGAGATTTGACACTTCATCAATCTTTCCCTTGTATCTGAGGCAGTGCCTAAGTAATGCATCGCTGTAGTTTTGTGTCTGTGGGCATGCCTGTAAGGCAGTATTGATCCCTGGTAGCTCTCTGGAAAAGTCCTTGCAGTTTCTTGGCAAGGATTTCTTGAAAATGGATTGCCCTTGCCTGCTTCTTTGGGCTGAGTGTGTGTGACGGGCCCAAAGTCACCCAGCTGGCTTTGTGCCTAAGGTGGGACTAGAACTCAGGGTTCCTTGCTTTGTAGCCTGGTGCCTTTAATCCTACACCAACTGGCTCTCATCTCTGTACTAGAACAATAATATCTGGACTGCTGAAATTAAGTGTCGCCCACAAGAAAGGCAAGGAGAAAAAGTTGACCACTCTAATTTGAGCCAAGGCATAGAAGTGCCTTTTAATAACGTGTCTTGAGTTTCACATGATTTTAATGACTAAGTCACAAAATAAGCGAGGACTTTAAGTCCAAAAGCATTAACTACAAAAACAAAGAAGAAAAATCTTCCCACGCTCCTAGGGATTAGTGTCAACATAATCGCTGGAACGCCAGACTAGGATCCCAGAGGTTTCAGAGGAATAAGTATCAAAGAGAGCCTTACCAAATGTTCAATGCGCCGGACTGGGGCTGTATTCCGTCTCTAAACATATGGAAGATGACACGTGTTTAAGTTAAAGAAGAAGAAAAAAACCCACCCCAATGAGCATTAACAATAAAATTGCAGATGACAGCGTAGGGACAGTTTCAAAAAAGTTCTCGGTAGGAATGTTGCTGCTCACTGAATTGTGAGAGCTGTTAACCACAGAGCTGAAGGAAAATCGTGCACTGGCAATCACGAGTGATGTTTTCCTGCTAAGAGATGCCACCCAAACAACCTCCCGTGAACATACATTTCCCCCTCCACTCAGAATCCCCCCCCCAGGACACAGGTCACTGCTACCCAGACTTCAAAGAGTAACCCACATATCTGAGCAAAATTTTCCAGGGTTTTTCTTTGATACCCCACCTTTTTTTTAACACAGAAGTAGAAACGATTTTTGATACCACTCTAATGGCAGAAAGTGAAGAAGAACTAAAGAGCCTCTTGTTGCGGGTGAAGAAGGAGAGTGCAAAACTTGGGTTGAAACTAAACATTAAGAAAACCAAGATCATGGCATCTGGCCCTCTCAATTCCTGGCAAATAGATGGGGAAGAAATGGAGGTAGTGACAGATTTTGTTTTCCTGGGCTCCAAGATCACTGCAGATGGGGACTGTAGCCAAGAAATTAAAAGACGCTTGCTCCTCGGGAGGAAAGCCATGACAAATCTAGACAGCACACTAAAAAGCAGAGACATCACCCTGTCAACAAAAGTGCGTATAGTCAAGGCTATGGTCTTCCCAGTTGCAATGTATGGCAGTGAAAGCTGGACCATAAGAAAGGCTGAGCGCCAAAGAATTGAGGCCTTTGAACTATGGTGCTGGAGAAGACTCCTGCGAGTCCCTTGGACTGCAAGGCGATCAAACCGGTCAGTCCTAGAGGAGATCAACCCTGACTGCTCTTTAGAAGGCCAGATCCTGAAGCTGAAACTCAAATACTTTGGCTACCTAATGAGAAGGAAGGACTCAAGGTCTTAGTGATGGTTTTTAAGTCCTTACATGGCATGGGTCCGGAATACCTCGGGGACCACCTGCTGCCGGCGTCAACTCCCCTCCGCCCTGTGCGTTCCCACAGAGAGGGCCTCCTCAGGGTGCCTCCGGTCAGAGAATGCCAGCTGGTGGCCCCCAGGGGGGAGGGCCTTCTCTGTGGGCGCCCCGGCTCTGTGGAATCAACTGCCGGTTGAGCTCCGGATGGCACCGGATCTCCGCTCCTTCCGGCGCGGGTTAAAGACCCACCTATTCGAACAAGCTGGCCTGGCCTGATGGGGAGTTAATTTAGAGTTTTAAATATTTGTATATTTTATTGTTTTATTTTGGGCATTAATTTAATTTAATTCTATTTTAACTTTTGTATTTTTGTATTTTTATTATATGCCCTGTTCACCGCCCTGAGTCCTTCGGGAGAAGGGCGGTATAAAAATTTAATAAAACTAAACTAAAACTAAAAAAACTCACTGGAGAAGAGCCTAATGCTGGGAAAGGTTGAGGGCAAGAGAAGAAGGGGACGACAGAGAATGAGGTGGCTGGATGGAGTCACTGAAGCAGTAGGCGTGAGCTTAAATGGACTCCAGAAGATGGTAGAGGACAGGAAGGCCTGGAGGAACATTGTCCACAGGGTCGCGATGGGTCGGACACGACTTCGCAACTAACAACAAAGAAACGATTTTGCTCGGGAGGTTGCAATTCTCAGTCATCCAGGTCGTGGTTCTCTCAAAGCTGCCTTTTTTTTCCAGCAGGCAACTTGACTTTCTTGTTTTATCTTTGAAGACGTTTCGCTTCTCATCCCAGAAGCTTCTTCAGCTCTGACTGGATGGTGGGGGAATGGGAGGTTTTATATCCCTTGCAGACAGCTGGTCGTTTGCCTTCTTTTAGAGAGTCGTTGTGGCCACTTGGAGGTTTACCTGTGTTCTCGGGGTCACCTGGGTGGGGCAAATGGGTGTGGAGCCTTCTTGGTTGCAGGGTGTTTTCGGGCCCTGGATCCCTTCACTGTTGAAGACAGACGCAGGCTATTGGGGATGAGTCTGTGTGGTCTGCATCTCAAACTGAAGCGCAAAATGGTTCCTGTAGGCTGCAATGTGTTCAGCTCTCCGCTAATGTACGAGGAGAAGAGGATTTGAAGTGAAATTCAGGCCACTCCCGGCTCACACAAGAACAAAAACCAAGAAGGCAGAGCTGAGAGCAACAGCTCCAGGTTAAACAGGCTGCATGGCGATCTTGGCCTTCCTTGGTCCCCTTCAGAGTGTTTTCCACTCTCCCTTGAATCTTTCAGCCTTCCCTTCAACGACGTCAGTGTGACTTCACTTCTGCTGAACTCTCACCCCTAATCCCCGCACCTTTGTGAAGATGAGGTCACTCGTGAATGGGGTGGCCATTCAGAGGCAGAAAACCCAGTCCAATGCTTTGCCCTGGTGGCGCAGTGGTAAGGAAGAAGTACTGCAGGCTACTTCTGCTGACTGCTAGCAGTTCAACAGTTCGATCCTGACTGGCTCAAGGTTGACTCAGCCTTTCCATCCTTCCGAGGTCGGACAAATGAGGACCCAGATTGTTGGGGGCAATAGCCTGACTCTGTAAACCGCTTAGAGTGGGCTGTAAAGCACTGTGAAGCGGAATATAAGTCTCAGTGCTACTGCTATTGCACAGATGGAACAGGCACACAGTGACGCAAGTTTAGATCCATTTTTTTTGTTCCGCAGAATGCAAGCAAGAGATCTGGCGCACACGTTGCTTCATGTTTGGAAACAGCACATGGTCACATGAAGGCCTAATTGCAAGAAGGGAGTAAAATAAACTAAGGGCAAAGAATCAGCTGATTCAAAACTGTTGTGCTGCTCCCTTTTGTATTAGATAAAATTTACAGTTTGGTTGTCTGCTGGCAAGGTGGGAGGAACTTAAACTAATTAAGGGGGACTAAACAGATCTTCAAATTCCTATCAATCTTCCTTGCTCTCATGACAACAATTAAAGTGTAAAAAGATTTTTCCCCCCCATTCTCAGGTATCCACTTGCTATAATTCATCTGAAACCTGGTTCTGAGAAAGGAAGGAAATACCGGTGGTCCTCCACTTTACAGCAGTTCGTTTAGTGACTCTTCAAAGTTACAACAGCACTGGAAAATGTGACTTATGACCGTTTTTCACAGTTACGACCTCTGCAGCATCCCCACAATCAGGTGATCAAAATTCAGATGCTTTTCAACCAGTTCATATTTATGGCCGCTGCTGCGTCCCAAGGATACGTTTGCAACCTTCTGACAAGCAATGGGGGAAACGGGGGAAGCCAGATTTCACTTAACAACCGAGTTACTAACTTATCAACAGCAGTGATTCACCTAACAAATGTGGCAAGCAAAGTCATAAAACGGGGCAAAACTCACATCAAATGTCTCACTTAACAACAGAAATTTTGGGCTTTTGCTTTCCAACTGCGTCTCAACTAAACTGGCCAGGGCAAAGTATTATGGATCGATTCTCTTAAACCATAGACATGGGAGATGGAGCAGGGGGAGAGTAGATTGAACCATCTTTACTGCAGAGAAGCCAAAATAGGAAATATTTGGTTAGTTCAACCAAAATGCTATCTATTATGACTAAGCTGATCATCTAAATCAGGCACGTCCAATCTCCAGCCCTGGACAATTAGTAATGTGGCTCACAAGATCAATCATAAACTTTTAACATTACGATGTGATTTTTTTAGTGTATATATCTGTATCTCTATCTATCTATCTATCTATCTATCTATCTATCTATCTATCTATCTATCTATCTATCTATCTATATCTCACCTTCATGGATTACTGCTGTGGATGTATCTGGTGGTGAAAGGAAAGTCTGATGCTGTAAAGATTTTTTCTCCATAGGAACCTGGAATGTAAGAAACTCAAATATTTTGGCCACCTAATGAGAAGGAAGGACTCACTGGAGAAGAGCCTAATGCTGGGAAAGATTGAGGGCAAGAGAAGAAGGGGACGACAGAGAAAGAGGTGGCTGGATGGAGTCACTGAAGCAGTAGGCGTGAGCTTAAATGGACTCCAGAAGTTGGTAGAGGACAGGAAGGCCTGGAGGAACGTTGTCCATAGGGTCGCGATGGGTCGGACACGACTTCGCAACTAACAACAACATCTCTATCTCTATCTTTATCTCTATCTCTATCCATCTATCTATCTATCACGGCCCAGGCCAAGGCAAAAGGTTGGACAAGCCTGATCTAAATGGAAACCATTAGTTCAAGACATGTCATCCTGGATAAAAATAAATGCATATATTACTTCACCAAAAGAGAAAAAGCAAAAGAGAGAGAGAAAAAAGCAAGCATTCACTGAACAGAAAAAAGTAGCTATTTATAAAGTGTGCTGAATCGACACATGTCCAGGTTACAGCGGAAAAAGAGAATTTCACTCACAGATACACTTTGAATGAATGGTGGGGCACCTACAGAACACAGGCTGCTTTGTTCTGTGAGCAGCCCCCTGCCCTAAAATAATCTTGCGTCAGGGAGCAGACAGCATCTTTCTGTGGGGTAGGCAAAACCTGGGAACACCTTACTGTACCTGGAAACATTGGGGAAAGCGGTTTGTGAAACAACAGAAACAGCTCCGACTTCTTCCTGACTAAAGATTTTCCTGCTCTTCAAAAACGAGTAATAAAAGTGATAAGGATCAAACACTGGAAGTATTTTAAAGACTACCTAAATAAATCAGCCACACAAATTTTGAATTAAATAAAAAAAACCCGAGCCAGCGTACTGTATTCTAAAATACTGGAGAGCAATGAAAGAGCAGGCTACGGGAAAAATAAATCAATTCTTACATGCCTCCAAAACTTTGCCGAAACGGGCAATTATGTGAGATCATAATTCAGAAGAGAAAAACCCGAAGGTAAATCCCCCTTTTAAAAAAGGCAGCTATACAGAGCCACACTTGCCGACACGTTATAATCGCTTTACATGCACAGATCCACAGCTCTCACCTGTCAGGAAGCCATAAAAGCGTCTTGGCCCACTTTTAATCACCAGCATTTTTATTATCCCCCAAAGTCTTCAAATCACCACAAGGCCCTTTTGTCAACCTCACCACAAGTGGCTACCCCTCCTTTCTCCTCTGGAAAGTATTTATGCGGGTCAAGTGGGTGGCGAAAGAGCGGGCACTTACCAGTTCACTTGGAGGGAGGGGCTGGCAAGAAGAGGGCACCTGGAAAAGAAAAAAAAGAGAGAGAGAGAGATGAGTCCCAGTGCACATGGCGGTTCAGCTTTGAAGACGCCAACATCCTCCAAGTCCCCCCAAAACGGAGACCTTTGCAAAGACATCTGAAGATCTCCTCTCTTTCCCCAGAGTAGGACGTGGGGCAGAGGGGCAGGAGAGAAGTCTCTGGTCCCGCCCCCCCCGGTGCCCCTCTCCGAGAAGCAGAAGTTGCCTCCTTCCCATCTGCGTGTTTCCTTTGACTGGGGCCGGGCCCTTCCAACAACAGCACATATACAGGCAGCAATTCATCGGGCTGCAAGACAGCACGGCCAGATCTGGCACAGGGGGTACCATAGAGAAAAACAAACACAGAAGAGCACCCCACCCAGGTGGGAAGAAACAGTGAGGCTATTCAGGCCGCTGCGTTTCCCTCTCGCCTGGTGGAACTGCCAGGGCGCTCCTTGTGACCCGTAAGAGACCAAAGGGCTATTATGATCCACCCCACCCTTTTGCCTCCTGTGAGTGAAGGAGGATAAAGGGTAGAGACCCAGGCCGATCCGGTGATCCGGGTGAGACCTCAACCCCAGTTAGGGTCTCCCCTCCCACAACCATACGTTGTCCCTAACTTAAAATGTCTTAACTCCAGATACTTCCAGAAAAAGGTTTCATAAAGCCAGCATCTGGCCTATGATTCCGCAGCCATCTTCCACTTCGAACCTTCTTATTTCACAACAGCCGTATTTCTTGTTAATTTTTGTCTTTCTGCAGCAAAACTGCTCAGGGGGCATAAGATGGAGTAGCTGCACAAGGTTTTTGGGGGGCAACTTGTAACGGTCTGAACGGAAGCATCATCTTTTGGAAAGCTTCTCAGAACTTTTCCTTACTTTTTTTTTTTTTTTGCTGAGTCATGATGTTGCCTTCACTGAATCCCCATAAGGTAGCCTTAAGTTGACCGTAACAAAAATGCAGTTTTTGCAAGGGTACAATTTTCTGTGAGTAGTGCAGTAAGATTACCCCTAAGGAGGGGGAGGAACCAAGCAGCTCTTGGCTAGTAAGGTTTATAAGGCCATTCTTTTTGGACAGTGGAGAACCCAGTTCTCTCCTTCTCCCTTCCATATCTTTGAGTCTAGCTCTGACTCTATGACATAGAACAGGGGTAGGCAACCTTGGCTCTTTTATGACTTGTGGACTTCAACTCCCAGAATTCCTGAGCCAGCATGGCTCAGCATGGAAACCTCTCCCTTTCCCCTCAGCATGGCTGGCTCAGGAATTTTGGGAGTTGAAGTCCACGAGTCATAAAAGAGCCAAGGTTGCCTACCTCTGACCTAGAGCAACGTGACCAGCAGCTGACCAGCAAAGGGCAGCAAAGTCAAGGGCTGACGTCTGATAGCAGTTTCCCCATGCTGACAACTGTTAGTTGGCTTCTTTGAATGTTGGGTTTAGCAGACATTGGAACAGTGCTAACCTCATGTTCAAAATTCATCTATCAGCTGATACCTGGACTCCCTTTGAACGTGCCTACCCAAAACACTTGCACAAAACTAGACTGAGTTTTGACCGGTGGCTGAAGTTCTAATGAAGCCACCTGGAAAAAAACTCACTTCCTCCCCAACTCCAGCTCATTTGGAGAGGAGTGACAGAGGATGTTTTCTCACCAGCTGGTGACATTTAGAGAAATCTACCTCTCCCACTTCCTTAATATGCCGTCTACACAGTGAATAATGACAGCAGTCTTTATTGTCATTGAACTTACAGCAGGTGAGGGATCGCCAAGGGAAGCAGCAAACTGTATGTTAGTATAGCCTTTTGCTGGTTCAATGACTGGTGGATAACGTGTTAACTTGGCTGCGACAAACATCCCTCAAACAATTTTCCATCCAGTTGTACTTCAGCTACTGAGCATCGCCTGCCTACATACAAAAAGGCTAATACAAATATGCACATACACATACGTGTTTGGACACATGTCTAATCAGAATATAATTATTTCATGGCTCTTGCTGAAACCAAACAGCGTATTGAAACATATAATGGAAGGCAAGATAGTACCCTCCACACGTACAGAGCCAATTTGGTCTAGTAGCTAAAGCATCAGACTAAAATCCAGGAGACCGTGAGTTCAAGTCCTGCCTTAGGCATGAAAACCAGTTGGATGACTTTGGGCCAGTCACTCTCTCAGCCCAACCCACCTCAGAGGGTTGTTGTTGTGGGGAAATGTTTGCCGCTTTGAGCTTTTTATAAAAATAATAAAGATGGATAAAAATAAATCAATAACAGACCAATTCCCTGGAGGATGCTACATTGCTCCCTCCTGGGTATCAATTTAACACATTCAGGGTGGCTCTGTTGCTTGAGTTAGAGCAGTGGTGAGGCCCACCTAGTTTTTGCTGCAAAGATTTAAAGAAGGGACACCTGACCTGCGTCCAAGCAAAGCACTAACATCAGTTTTAATTCCACTTATTTTCCATTTTTAGGAGATAAAACTTTTGGTTGCTCACAGCCAAAGGCTTTATTTGGCAATATGCCTAATACAGATAATGAGCCACGCTAAGTTGGAATAATGGTGGGGAATGGGGACTATCCTCCCTAGTTTTATTCCGGAAGATGGGCATCTTTTAGCTGCCCATGCCAATCATGACAGCCATTCTGTGAAAGTGTGGACAACTTGCTCCCCAAATTCCACAGGTCCACACTAGCCTGATCTTGCATGATCTTGGGGTTTTGCGTCGTAGCAACACACAGCCAAGGGATTGTGGAGCTCCGCACCTAATGGCTGGTTTCGCCCTGCCAGGGGACCCTAAATGGGTCTAAAGTTGCCCAGGAGAGCCAATGATGAAGGAGGGCCCCTCCCCCATCGATCACGGAAAGACATTGGTCAATTCATTTGATCTGGGGGAAGCCCTCCAACCAAACAGGAGAAAGGCTAGCTGCACTCCGATGACTAGCCCAAGCTACCGGCATCCAAAGTCCAAAAGTACCAACTAAGAACAGTTATAAACAACATTTATAAAAAATACAGGAAGAACCCCCTGGCAAGCTGAACACATTGATTCAGAAAGCTGCCTGGCAAAAGAAAAAGGCGACAGCTAGACTCAAGAGAGATGATTTGACCTACCAGATGGAGTACTACATGACTAAACACTTGTTTGAATATGGTTGAAAGAATAGTTAAATGTTAGACATGAATGGGTTTTATAATAAGAGAGATATGATTTACAAGTAGTATGGTATTTTTTTATGATATGTGAAATGCAAAATACTGGGATGATTTAAATGTATGAAACGTTTTGGATATTTAAATATAGTCAATTTTGAGAAAATTATAATTGACAAGAAATGTTTTGATTACTGAGGGAAAATTAAGTTTAAATAAGAATTCTGAAAAGAGGACCTATAACGATTTAACATAAGATGATTTTTTGCAAACGCAATTGTAAAACAAGCTGATCAGAAAAGACGGTACATATTGGTGCTATTGTTATTCGCATAAATATTAGAAAAATCTGTATATTCAACTTTATATATGTATTGAAAATACTAAGAACTATATTTGCTCAATGTTGGCAAAAGGAGAATATTATTGGAAGAAGAGAGGTAAGGTATTTTTAGTTAGTATGTTGATTATAGAAATTAACTATTATTGACTGTTGTTAAATATATAAACCCAGACAACATGTTGTTTACCAAGTACTAAAGATTGTTATTGTAAAAAAATCAATATATTTAAAAAACAAAAGTTTGCCTGACCTTGGGCAAATGAAGAGCCACTGAAAAAGACAGTTTGGAGCAGAAAAGCAACAATATCCATGCCCACCACTCTTCTGCCTCATTTCCATCACAAATGCTCTTCCCAATAGTTGCTTTCTATTCTTCATAAAGTCCCAAACGTTTTAGCAAGGTAAAGTTAACACAGTGCCATTTAATATGAAATGGTGTGTCATTTTTTTAAAAAAAAAACTGTGCTCAATGTATTAAATGTAGGAATTTACCAAGTAATTTGCTTTCTAATAAGAACAGCAAACATGGCTACAGATTTATTTCCATAAATAAGATTCCTTTTTTCCAAACAGAAAACTGAGTAGATTTTATTTAAAGTCTAAAGGATAGATTAAATAGAAAAACATGTGTCTGGACTGTTTAATCTGCCACAATTACAGACTGATCGTCCCCTTCTTTTCCAACATATTTTTTTTTAGATCCAATTCCAGAATTATTATTTCCTTATATTACCATCACTAGAATTCTGTAAATGTACGCTAGCTGTAGAATTCACCACATCATTTAAATTTTTAAAAAGATTCCCTTTTGTGGGTTGCAAAAAATCTTATCCAATGAATGAAAGATCAACCATATTCGGAATGAATAGGACTGTGGAAGTATTCCAGTTGTATACATTAGGAAAGAATCTACATTAGGAAAGAACCTCAGTTTACTGGGTTTTCTTGAAACAATGGACTCCTCATCTAGATTACTCATTATGATTGCCCAAATTTCTCATTATGACTGCACCATGATGTCATCATGCATTTGACACAATCACATTTAATGGACCATTGCAAATAGTAGACAACTCCTTCCCCACCTATTGGGTGTATTAAAGTTTTACAATAGCAGTTTTACCTGGGGAGCCTACTGATGAAAAGTACAGGTTGTTTCCAAAAGCGAGGAGCAATCATCCAGAATGTTTTTTACTAGCATTTGAAACATTCCTATCAACTTTTCCCAATTACCAAATTGCAACGTTCTCTACTCAATAGTGTATCACGTCAGTATGAATTAGCTGTCCACATTGCAGGAAACTTACCCTGCCTCTGTTCCCTCTAACCTTAATCCTGACTTACTCCAACACTCAAGATCTTCTTCACTGCTAAGCTGAAGGTCTTGATCAATCCATTCTGTACCAGAATGAAATTTGCTACCCAGTCATTGATTTCTGTTGCCTCAACAGACTTTCTTCCAAAGTAAGAAACTTCCATGATCAGGAAATTCCTTCTTGAGTTTGTATTTCCTGCTCCCATCCATTGGTTCTTGTCCCACTCTCGGGCACAATGGAGAATAAACCCACAGTTTATTTTCTGTTAACACCCTTATCTGTATCAGATGGCTGTTATCATGTCTCCCCTTCTCTTCTTTAAACCTAGTTCATTCAAACATTTTTGTATAGATTTAGCTTCCAAGCCTCTTATCACCTGTGTCACATTTTTGATGTCTCTTCTGTATTGTGGTGATCAAAACTCGACACACTTTTCCAGATGCAGTCTGGCTAATAGAGCACAGAGCACACCTATCACTATAATTAAGGACACATTTATTTATTCATTAAATTTATATGCCATCCATCTCATTGTCCAACAACTCTTCTAATGTTGTTTGTGAAAATTTTCAAAATCAGTACTAGAAATTTCACTTCCCCCCAAACTTTCATTACATGTTTCTCTCCATATTTTCCTATAGCAGTTATAGCAGTTGTTTCTGTCACAGATTTGGAGAGCCTATTTTTCCACCATAGTCTTCTTCCTGGTTAAGTGCCTAGGCAAAGTTACAGAATAAATGTGATGGCATCAGGACATCCCATAGTCAATTCAGAGTGACATCAGGAAGCATTGTCCTCATTCAGAAAGAGAGAGAAATACCATCCACATTTTGACTGTCAGTATCATTGAAAGAAAGAAGTTCATTTTGATGAAGAGTGAAACTGTTCCAAAACTGTTCACCCCCTTTCCACTTTTGGGTAGATTTATTTATCAAATTTTGAAATCTTCCACACACTTGGTACTCCGAGAGAGCCAGTTTGGCCTAGTACAGGGGTAGGCAACCTTGGCTCTTTTATGACTCGTGGACGTCAACTCCCAGAATTCCTGAGCCAGCATGGCTCAGCTTGGAAACTCTCCATTTCTCCTCAGCATGGCTGGCTCAGGAATTCTGTGAGTTGAAGTCCACGAGTCATAAAAGAGCCAAGGTTGCCTACCCCTGGCCTAGTGGTTCAGGCACCAGGCTGGAAACTAGGAGATTGTGAGTTCTAGTCCCACCTTAGCCATGAAAGCCAGCTGGGTGACTTTGAGACAGTCACTTTCTCTCAGCCCAATTCACTTATAGCAGGCATATCAAACTCGCAGCCAACTGGCCGCAACTGGCCCACACAGGCCATGCCCACCCTGGCGCCGTCAATACGGGATACGGGAGTTGCGTTGCGATTGGGCTTGACAACACTGACTTATAGGGCGGTTGGTGTGAGGAAAATAGGAGGAGGAAGGTGGGTTGCATGTTTGCCACCTGGAGTTATTTGTAAAAACAAGAAAGACAAAATACAAATAAATAAACAAATTTTTAAAAGAAACCCTGCAAATTTCAGACTTCTCCCCAGCTCAATACCATGTTCAAACATTGCCCACGAAATGCCATTGCACAGCCCGTTGCATTTTCCCACTTCTCCAGAACACCTCATCCCGATAACAAATATGGCTGAAAGAGTTTTTGCTGCAGCTGCTCCGAGCTGAGTATAACCAGATTAAGTCTTCCACTGAGCGTTCCTGCATGTATGCTTTTAATTAACTGTTATGACTACAGTAATGTAATCACTCAGGCCGTTCGGCTTCAATCAGGGTTGAAAAATGTTCTTGGCCAAGGGCTGTATACAATTTGCCGGACTGAAAGTCCGTTTGCGTACAGGAATTGGGTATGTTCCTTTACACACAACACATCTCACACATACCTGTCCTCTTCCTAAATAATCTTCCCTCAGACCTACATAGAGGCAGTCCTCGACCTACAACAGTTCATTCAGTGACCATTCAAAGTTACAGCAGCCCTGGGGAAAAAGGGACCTATGACTGTTTTTCACACGACTGTTGCGGCATCCCCATGGTTACGTGGTCAAAATTCAGATGCTTGGCAACTGACTCATATTTTTAACGGTTGCAATGTCCCGGGGTCGTGCGATACTCTTTTGCGACCTTCCGACAAGCAAAGTCAGTGGGGAAGCCAGATTCACTTAACAACTGTGCTACTAACTTAACAACTGCAGCAATTCATTATGCTGCACTCCTTCACGTACAGTATGCTTCCTCAAACCTATACATATACAGTGGGTGATCAAACACTCGCTTATGCATTCCTCTTTTTCAGACATATCCAGATTGATTATGATTGGACTTGAGACCACAAGGGAATTCCTGGCCTGTAGGCTATAGTACCGTAGTGGAATGTTGTTGTTTTTTTTTTAAAAAAAAACAACTGGAAGAATGCTGTGGCAAGCTGCTTCTATGCAGGTGATCCTTGAGTTATGACCAAAACTGAGCCCAAAATTTCTGTTGCTAAGTGAGACAGTCGTTCAGGTGGTAAAAGGTGCCCCATTTTGTCACCTTTCCTGCCGCAGTTGTTAAGTGAAACACTGCAGTTGTTAAGTTAGTTGCACGGTTGTTAAGTGAATATGCCTTCCCCATTGACTTTCCTTGTCAGAAGTTTGCAAAAGGTCCCATGCCCCTGGGACATGTCATGAATATTGCAACCATGATAAAAGAGTTTCCAAGTGTCCGAATTTTGATCACATTAACCATGGGGATGCTCCAATGGTTGTAAATGTGGAAAATGGTCATGTCACTTTTTTCATTGATGCCGCAACTTTGGTCATTAAATGAAAATTTGTAAGTCAGGACTACCTGCATTGCTGCCCATAAAATTATATGAATGTGCCCATGAGATCCCCAGGGACTAGGTTCTCCTGGAAGGAGACTTTAAGCAGAGGAGCGCTTTTTGCACGGAGCAAATTTTGATTACATTTTAGAGATTTGCACATACTGTACATGTGACAAGGTTTCATATGTGCATCCACAAAACAGTGGTAATAATTGAATTGTGTGGGGGTTTTCTAAAAATCTCAGTTGCTTATTTCTCATATCTGGAACATGCGTGGTCAAACCAAATAATGGAATTGGGCGGAGAAATTCAACAGCGATCTCTGGAAGTGCTGGGCAATTTAGAAGCCAGAGGATGAGTGGCGTGCAAATCCACCGTGAATCCACAGATGCAAATCCAGAATTGTGGCTGGAGTGTAAATTGGCAGGTCACGAGCCTTCGCCTAAACCAACTATCAACACATTTTGAAATTACACTGTGTTGGAGCGAGGGTACAATTAAGCAAGCAGCCTCTGTTAAAAAGGGATTCTGGCAGGGCTGTGGCACCAAGTGTTTCGTTTTTTCATGTTTTAATTAAAAAGGGGGGAAAAAACCCAAAACCCCTCCGGCCAGTGCTCTTCTGAAGCCTTAGAGCAGAGGCCCCCAACCTTTTGGGCACCAGGGACAAGCTCCATGGAGAAAAGTTTTTCTGCAGACCAGAGGGGGCGTGGTTTGGTGTTCTGCTTGCATCCAGCGGATGGGACTTTGCTTGTTGGCATGCTGCAGCATGATGCTGGTCCACGGACCAGGGCTTGGGGACACCTGCCTTGGAGGAATGGTTGAATCAGCCGGATTCTTTGGTTCCACACAATCTTTTTCTTAGAACCGAAGGAAATTTTCCTTCTCCCTAAAACTTTTCTTCACCTGGATGCCTTTCCAAATGTGTCTGGCTTGAGAATTGCAGCTGCCCCAATTCTGGATTATTCAGGCTGATTTGTACTAATCTCTATTAAATAAATGTCTAAATAGGATGTCAACGAAGTTAAAAGGAAAAGCATACGAGTTAAACATGGGCATCAATCATGAGTTTTAAATCCTATACTTTGCGTGAAGCATTCTGTGGATTCTAACTGATGGGAGGCTAGCCATCCAATCCACTCCCAGTATAGGATCATATTTCAACAATTAGGATTTAAATACTACTGAGCTAAGTTTCCAAATCTTAATTCCAGGAATTATTCTTACAGGTGAAAACACTATGGAAAGGATGGCTGCTTCTTCAGTTGCACCACAGCAAAAGCCACGATACGCCCATGAAAGAAGTACGTATTGGTACACAAAAACAGCTGTTTGTGTCTAGGTCAGGCCATTTGTGAAGGACAGAAAACTAGCAATGAAAATAAAAAAAAACAGCAGTTGGATTTTCAAAAGCAGGAGGAAAAGATATTTTTGCCTACTTTGGCAAGTACGTTGATCACCCTTCCCCAACTTAGAGCTTGCTATGTATGCTGCATCACAGCTCCCCACATTCCAATCAAAAACACAGATAACTTTTGTTCTGTTTCCCATCCTAGTGATGCTTGATATGGGTTCACCTCTACTCCAGACAGAACATGAAATCCTTCCCCAAATACAATTCCTCCCCCTTCCCATCAAGCTCAATGTTTTCCAATCCATCATCTGTGGGAAATTTTGGGGATGCTAAGCAGATCTTGCACAGAATGGATGTTCTGGAGGAAGTTTTGTGCTATCCCCTCCTCCTTCCTCTTCCTTGCTCCCTCCCTCCCCATTCATCTCTCAAGCAAACCACAGCCTGGGAAAACATCTGGACCAGCCCCTGGGACAAAGGGGGGAGGTCATCAGGATGTGGGAAACTACAGGAGAGGCTAAAATGTCGGCATAGCTCAAGAGCCGAGCCTGCAGCCTCAGCTGGCCTGCTCCTTAACCAGAGAAAAGCTCCTCTTTACACCCCTGTTACAACTGCTAAGTAAAGGGACCAACTTTTGAATGGGGAGGGAATTTCTATTCTCCTTCTCTTCCACATGCTACACATATAGGCAAGGAAGCCCAGAGGGCAAGTTCAAGATGACCAACATGCCTGTTCTCAAAAGGATCTCATCTTGATCCCAGGATCTGGGCCACCCCTTCCAAGTACAGTGAAGAAGGAATAAGTGAGCTGAACCTTTTCAGGCGGCAAGAATTTTTTTTAAAATGGATTTGAATCTTATATTAAAACTGTTTAAACTTCTCAGTTTAAACACTGAACATTGAATCCCATGCCTGTCAATAGTTCAGGAAGGATCAGGCTGTTTGAAAGCCTGATTAGCCCAAGGGGTTTTGACTCCATCAAGAGCTGCAGGTTTTGGATGTCATCTCTAGAATAAGACTTAGGTCTCAGATTAGTCCTTCATTCATTTTCTCCCAAGCATCATCTCATCTCTTCTTCCTTCCTTCCTCCCTCCTTCCCAGAGGTATGAATTGGATTAATTGTTTGCAAAGGACTTTGAAAACTGAGCTGAGCTTGTTCATGCTTATTTATATTCATTCAAACCTGTCCAGGCACTTTAAACTGATTTTTTTAGAAGACAACATGCACAGCTATCTGGCTGACACATCCTGAAGATAATACCATGAAACTCCTCTATTCACACTATTTTTCTAGAAGCTCATAAAAATACTGGATTCCTGTTTCCAGTTTTCTTAAATCAAGCTGTAATTTCCAGTTGGTTTTAATGGTTTAAAACAACTTTTAAAAGCCACTTGGAGAGAAGGTTTGTTCTAAAACTATCCTCATACAGAACCGCAAGGAAGCTGAACTAGCTCTTATCTTCCTGAAATGCTGGTTTTCTACTATCAAGGATTTTTTTTTAACTCAGGGAACATTCCACCCCAAGCAAAGGATTTGGTTGGCTGTTAGTTGGAGAGAGCAAAACAGCTAGCTTGACTAGATACAGCAGTGCTGAAATGCTTGCAGAGCAAAGCAGTTCCAGATGACTTATGGAAGCAAAGCCAGTCCAGATGCCCACAGGGGAAAGCAAAAAGTGACAACGTCACAAGGAAATGCAATTGGAGGCCACTCATAAGGCTCTCCAGCTCCAAACTTCCAAATATCCATCAGACGCCGAGAGGAAACATTCCGTGAATCATCCAAAAGTGTATGAGGCAAATAGCTGATGCCTTCCCCAGCAACCTCAAGTCAGTTGAAGTCCGAGGCAAGGCAGAGATGGAAAGGGATTGCAAAGAAGACATTGCAAAATAAACTAACCAGAATGAGTCACCAAATAGTTAAGCCATCCACCCTGTGCAAAGTTTAAATAGTTTGAAAAACATGCATGATCAAGAGACTCCCTCACCTAAATAGGACAGGGAAAAAGCTTGTTCATAGTTTTTATTTTTATTTTTTTTATTAAAGAGTTTTACAAAAACAAAATTTTACAATATATCCCCAAATCCCTCCCACCCCAAACCCACCCACTTCCCCCCCACTTCCCAGAGCTAAATACAGGATTATAGTTACAATAATCATATTCTAAATAAAAATTATGCATAATATACAATTAACCAAATTCATAATGTGCTTTAACTCCCCTTTAACATACCGTAACTACAAACAAAGTACCAATAACAATACCCCACTAAAATCTACTCATAAGCTAAATGGAACTTTTTAGTCCCATATTTGTTCTGAATATAATTTATCCATCTCCTCCAAACTGAAATATATCTTTCCTGTGAATGATCTTTCGAATAAGCAGAAATCTTAGACATTTCTGCAAGATTCGAAACTTTAAACACCCATTCTTCTATAGTGGGCAAACTATCCTTCTTCCAATATTGTCCCGCCAGTAACTGTGCTGCTGTTATCATGTTCAACATCAAGTTAATTTCTTTAACATCACAATCTACCACAATACCCAATAAAAACAATTGCGGAGAGAACTTTATCTTTCTCTTAAAAATCTTTTGAATGTTCCACCAAATTTTGATCCAAAAAGCTTTTATATTTCTACAAGTCCACCACATGTGAAAATAGGTAGCTTCATAGTTTTTATGATAATTATTTTTTTTAGTTGTTTATTCAAAGTAACTATCTCTAGCTGCTTTGTTAGGTCATCTCACCTGTATATGAAATTCCAAGACTGCCAATGAGGGAGGGAGAGACTATCTATCTATCTATCTATCTATCTATCTATCTATCTATCTATCTATCTATCTATCTATCTATCATCTATCTATCTATCATCTATCTATCATCTATCTATCTATCATCTATCTATCTATCATCTATCTATCTATCTATCTATCTATCTATCTATCATCTATCTATCTATCTATCATCTATCATCTATCTATCTATCTATCTATCTATCTATCTATCTATCTATCATCTATCTATCATCTATCTATCTATCTATCATCTATCTATCTATCATCTATCTATCTATCTATCTATCATCTATCTATCTATCATCTATCTATCTATCTATCTATCATCTATCTATCATCTATCTATCTATCTATCTATCTATCTATCTATCTATCTATCATCTATCTATCTATCATCTATCTATCTATCTATCATCTATCTATCTATCTATCATCTATCTATCTATCATCTATCTATCATCTATCTATCTATCTATCATCTATCTATCTATCATCTATCTATCTATCATCTATCTATCTATCTATCTATCATCTCTCTCTCTCTCTCTCTCTCTCTCTCTCTCTCTCTCTCTCTCTCTCTCTCTCTCTCTCTCTCTCTCTCTCTCTCTCTCTCTCTCTCTCTCTCTAAGTGTCCTTCAAGTTGAACTGTACTGCTGATGATTTCCTGGACATATCCATGTTTTCTTGGCAACAATATAGAAGTGGTTTGGAATTCTCTTCTGGAACTTCTAAAACTTCCCCGTCAAGTTTACTGACCTAGGATTTTTTCCATATCCAAGCATTCCATCCAAACACTGACCTTACTTAGCTTTTTGGCATCACCCGAGGCCAGCTGAGTGCTACCCTCAAACTCAGCACGTATAGAAGAGCTACCATGCTCATTAGAACAAAAGGGGGAAACCAAACAAATATGGAAATATATATATATATATATGGGGAATGCTCCAAGGATTGCAATTACTTCCTTTGGTTGATGTCTAACAAGTAATTTAAAAAAATATCACCATATCCCCGAGATGCATTACACAACTATAAGATGATTGCAAAGGCCCTGTTTGCAATCACAGGCTAGTTAACATTTGAAGTTGAAAGCAATGGAGGATGTTCTCTGATTAAGACCTCACTGAACATGAAAGGGTCACATAACAAGCAGTCGTTTAGACATTTTCCACTCAGGCTGTATAAGTAAAGCTATATGTCCAAATATGTTATAGTTTTAAACTACCCTACATTTTAGAAAGACAGATTAAAGCTACCTTGTGGTATGAAACCATCTATTCCAGCATTGTCTCTAAGATCACCAGGTTCCTCTGAGAAGGATGCATACCCAGACATTAAAGCAGTGACATTCTCTACTTATTTATGATATCAGTCATTTCAGAGAGGGGCAGCTCAGCTAAAGATCTCTACTAGTGACTTCCACTGCTGTGGAGAGTCAACCCAACCATCATGAACAAGTTTCAGCCTTGCCCTAGATACAGGGGCAGGCAACCTTGGCTCTTTTATGACTCGTGGACTTCAACTCCCAGAATTGGCTGGCTCAGGAATTCTGGGATTTGAAGCCCACGAGTCATAAAAGAGCCAAGGTTGCCTGCCCCTGCCCTAGAATGATGCTAGAAGGTGGAGAAATAGCATAAGATAGGAAGAGCCAGGTTTAATTCCCTGCTGAACTAAAACATCGACCTTGATGCCATCACATTTTCAGCCTAACCTTCTTCATAAGTCTACCATGGAGATAAAATGGAAAAGGGGCATGCCCAGAGCACTAAAGTTGAGTTCTTTAGAAGAAAGACAAGACATGAATGTAATAAATGCCCAAGTAAGTGAAGATAGGTAGGTAGGTGGGTGGGTGGGTGGGTGGATAGATAGATAGATAGATAGATAGATAGATAGATAGATAGATAGATAGATAGATAGATAGATGGATGGATGGATGGATGGATGGATGGAGGGAGGGAGGGAGGGAGGGAGGGAGGGAGGGAGGGAGGGAGGGATAGATAGATAGATAGATAGATAGATAGATAGATAGATAGATAGATAGATAGATAGATAGATAGACAGACAGATAGATAGATAACCTTTATTGTCATTTTTTACTGTGGGCACATTGGCACACATTAAAAATGAAAATAAACATAGAAAATAAAATGAAATAAACCAGCTGGGTATATAGATGTTCTGTATACCAAATAATAACTGTTGATAGGCTTATCTTTTTATTGGACAGAACATACGTTAATAATAAAGAGTAAGCAAAAGCAGTTTCCTTGTTTGTTAGTTCACCTACCCATACCTAACTGTCCCATTGACCCAGCTTCCGCTCACTAGCATTACCTCTAGGGAAGCAATGCTGCCCCCTTGTGGAAAGGGAAGAAAGGACATTTATGCTAAAAAAAAAAGATATTCTAGTACATGCTCTACGCACCTGCTCCAAGTGCCAAATCTTATGCCAGTTCAGAGGCAGATCTTCTCTCTGCCCAGTCCAGGCAGTTACTCAGATGTTTTGACTTCTTCTCACTCCAACACAGAGCTTCCCAGAAGAGGCACCAGTAGGGCTGAGGGAACGAGCAGCGCTAGTTTTCCCACGGACGGGGACTAAAACCGCACATGATCTGGTCTCTCGGTGCCTCTGTTGCTTTTCTCTGTTTCTCAGCCTCCTTCCCTCCTAAATTCCCATTTTTTTCCTTCCAGAAAGCAGAGCTGCGTTTACGAAAACAGCCTGGTGGTTGTTGTTTTTTCGGTGAAAAGGAGAAAAGTCCCCAAACAACAGCAGACTGAAGTCAAGTGGCTTCTCCTCCAGCTGCAGTCCTTGGCCTCTCTCCAAGGCAAACTGCGCTCCATAATTACACAATTTTGAAGAACAGCCCCATGCTGACTTAAAGGGCCAGAGATCCCGATCTCCCAGACCGACCTGGTTCAACTCCAGAGATCATCCCTGAATGAAATCACATGAGGTGACACCTTGGAGCAGAACAGGTGTGTTCATATGCATCCAAGGAATCAACTCTCAAAAAGCTTTCCTGGATTGAATTTCAGGATATCAGAAATTGGTCCCACAGAAGAGGCAGAGGTGACCTCACTTGGTTTCCTTCCTACTTCCATTATCCTGCAAAAAAAATAATATCCCAATCTGGATCCCTGTAACTGTGAGATGATCTCATGAGGTCGATGGATCGTTAAGGTGCTTCCAAGTAAAAGGCATCACGCAGAGATGCAATCACATTAAGTTTTATTCCATGATAGATTAAAGAGAAAGAATTACTTGGCATGAAGGCATCCATGCCTGCATGTGAGAGAGAACAAAAGAAATAGAAAGCAAGCTAGCGTTACATAACTGGAACAGAACAAGAACTAAACTGAAGAAGAGGCTAGAAGCAAAGAGCAGCCCCTCGTGCAGAGGTATTTATGGGGGGTCTTGGTCCCTCCCTGACCATAAAACTCTCTCGTCAATGGGGCTGTAGGGGTCCGAGACCCTTGGCTCATCAGTGGAAGCAAAGAAGCCTCTTTGCCTCCATCTGATGACCCTTTTGGGGAACTGCCAATGGCTGGCACTAAACATTTAACAGTAACATCCTTGGGAAACGCACCAGTGCTTTTGCCTCTGATTGAATTGTAAGGTGCAGAAATGATCGGTTGGAGAGAATATAAATGGCAGCCATCCAGGCTGAAAACAGATGGAGATAGCTAGCAAGGTTAGAGAGGAAAGAGTCCTAATGAACCATCTAAGGAAGAACACCAGATACCATATAGCCCAACCTTTACAACATGGTGGCTTCTAGATGTCTGGGGACTGTATTTCTTGGAATCTCCCAGCAAGTCTGAAGATACTGTTATAGTACTGCTGAAGCTAAACAAGAAACAAGACGGGAAACCACAAGAAATACAGGTTAAGGATTGGTTTCTTCAAGGGATGGTTGGAAAGTACACAAAATAGGAAACTGGGTGAAAGCAAGCCAGTTAAACTAAAGGTGGGACATATAATCAGATTTGGGAAGGAAGGAAGGAAGGAAGGAAGGAAGGAAGGAAGGAAGGAAGGAAGGAAGGAAGGAAGGAAGGAAGGAAGGAAGGAAGGATACATGGAGGAAAATAAGCGTGAGAGATCTTTTGTTTTAGAAAATACACAGAGTTACACTGGGCTAGAAATATTTGATAATTCTTTTTTCTGTAGTTTAATTGTGTTTGATTGTGTTCCTATTTGGGAATCTACGAGGGAAGCCTTGGTTGAAAACCGTAGAACTTCACATGTTGAGAGCTTAAAACGCTTGAATTTCTCTCTTCCTTGCTCCCACCCATAACTAAAGGTCTGTTTGTAAACCCAAAAGGCTCCAGTTACATTCACCAGCAGCCGGGCAACTCTGGAGGTCCCCCTGAGGTCATCCCAGTTCACCTTTGCCTCTTGAATCATGCCTTCCCGCCAACCCCAACCCCCCCCCGTTAACTACAGCTGTCCTTGTTGCTGTCATCCTCTGAGTGAACGTGGCCCTTGAGAGCGAACAGCCCTTGGCCATCCAATCCTTCTCTCCCGGAATTCAACTGAGACGGAAGCCAGAGACTTTGTGACAATTGCTGTCTCTCTCTCCAGCAGTTCCCTGTCTCCTCCCTCCTGCCATGTCAGCTTGCCTGACAAACGAACTATCTGTTGTGGGGGGGGGGGGGGAGGATCCCAGCCTGAAAGCAAAGAGAAGCCAAATGACCCCTCCATCTTCCCCCAGCAAGTTCTCCGCTTCAGTTTCTGGGGATAGTCCAAAGCTGACAGAGAGGCTGCAGCCCACAGATAGCACAGGTTGTATAGAAAGAAGTTCGTACAATGTATCTTTACGTATGGGTGCATTGCACACCCAGACACCCATCTATGAAACCCTAGTGCCAGGGAATGAGGTTACCAACAGGGAAAGGCTGCATCATTGGTTTATGAGGAAAACTGGCTAGAAGCTCCTTGTATGCCAGACTGTCTGGGGAAAAATAATGAAGTCAGGATACCCAGAATAAGGAGAAAATTCCTGACAGTCAGAACAATTAATCAGTGGAACGACTTGCCTCCAGAAGCTATGGGTGCTCCATTACTGGAGGTTTTAAGAAGAGATTGGACAACCATTTGTCTGAAATGGTATGGGCTTTCTCGCTTGAGCAGGGGTTAGACTAGAAGACCTCCAAGGTCCCTTCCAGCACTGTTATTCTGTTAACTAACTTCAATCACCTCTTTTTTTGAAGCTGATTACTTGGACATGCATTATGCATTATGCAAAAATGCATGTCAGTAAAAAAAAGCTTTGAGTAAGCTTTTTAATCTCAACTTTGTGGTGAAAGAGAAAGAGTGGGCACCTATGTTCTCCTTTTTCAGTGGTTGTAACACCTGGTGGTCACTTCCACATGTGAATAGCCATTAGAGTTTTAACCCCATCTTAAGCACTCTGGCAGTTCAACCTGCAATTAGTGCAGGTTCGCATCGCACCAGGCTCAAGGTTGACTCAGCCTTCCATCCTTCCGAGGTAGGTAAAATGAGGACCCAGATTGTTGGGGGCAATAAGTTGACTTTGTAATAATGCCGCTTGGGGTGTGTGTGAAAGCCCTAATAAGCAGGCATATACATAGAATGAAGGCTACTGCTAAGCTTGTAAGCCGCCCTGAGTCTTCGGAGAAGGGCGGGATATAAAAGGAATTAAAATAAATAAATAAATAAACTGGAGCTCCCATGAATGGCGTAAAAGAGCACTCATTTTAGTTATTTTCCTTTTATTCCTCTCTTCCCGATGCACATTGAGGCACGAGACAGGGAAAATATTTTTTTTCCCCTTTCAAAATTAATAACCCTCCATGCAGCGACTACACTGAAGAAGAAGGCCGGGTTTTCCTCCACTAGCTAGGAATATGCTGCGGATTCAAACAATGAGCAGTTTGACAAAACTAATAAGTAGAAAGAGGGTGAAGGGTCTAGATAGGGGAATAAGGGTGGGATAGAGGCAGTTGATCCCACAAAATGCAATCGTCTGAAAGGACTGGATTCCAGAAAGAGGTGGTAACTAGTTTTCTTTCATAGGAATGTGAGGTTCTTGGTATTTTATCATCCCAAGCAGTGACCCATATAACTTATGGAATAGAGCAGCTTTTCGGCAAGAAGCCCAGTAATGAGCACACACATATATCTATCCAGACATAGAGGGAAATGGCCCTGATGTTGCAATAGCATCCCCACATCTACAGCAAATAGCTTTAAAAGTACCCTCCGTAACAGCTCAGCAGTAATTAAGATTTATCTTTGGTTTTGTCCCTTCGTTTTTTTGCAATCAGTGTTCAGGAAATTCTTGCACTTTAAATCGGGGAATTCATGCAATGTGTTCAGAACTTATAAACAGAGATACCTTTGCTGATGTCAGAGTATGTCTCCTGTTTATCTTTCTTAAGAAATCAGACTCTACATGGGGACAAACAAACAAACTGGAGGGGAATCTTGAGAAGGGACCAAATGACTCATCCCTAGCAATCTTATCAGGTATTTCCATAAAATCCTAGCAAGCTGAAATGTGAGTGAGAGGGAACTCCAAGATACCCCGAGCATAGAAAAATCTGAAAGTACATATCTTCTTTTTTATATGGCTATGACAAAACAAAACAAAAATCAGTTACAAAATACCAGCCATTTTGTTGCCATGAGTAAATAAAAGCAATGGAAGTAATCACATATTATAGGAACAATCAAACGACTGTCTTCCAGATATTTGGCAGTATATCTCCTAAAATTCCTGTTCCTGCTGGCCAGGACTTATGGAAGATATAGTTCAAGGCATCTGGAAACCAGATGGTTCCCTCGTTCCAGCTTCCATTCTCTCCTCTTTCCCTTTGTTTCCACTCGCCTCTCACTTGGGTTGCCTTTTTTCCCCCCTACTGTTGAGTTTTAGCTGCTTCAGAGCCTCCTAACATCCTGCAGTGAACTCAGAAGCAGATCAATAAACATAATGCTTTCCTCCTTCAAAGTGGGACCCTCAAAGAGCAGCCTCAGAAGTGGTTTAAAATGTTTTTGGAAGCAAAGTGAAACTTGGGCAGGCAGCAGTCTGCCCTGAAGAACGACAGCATAGGTTGTGACATATGGTAGAGAAGGGTGGCACGCAATTCCAGCTGAGGACCAACAGACCCACACAAGGAACGGAATGTCATCTGGGGGAGTTCTGCTGCTCCTTTGCACCCTTGAGTGAGCTTTTGCGATGTGGGCTTAGAAGAAATGAACATGTACACTCTCCGAATGTAGGATGAATTAAACAGGATACGGTACCAAATATGACACACGCACATACACACACACACACACACAAAAAAACGGCCAAAGGTTCCATTTTGGGCACCCAAACAAATGTTTCCCAGCACTCACCTTGGCTTCACATTTTTTATGGCTTGCCATTTTGCACACTGCAAGAGAAAGAAAGAAAGAAAGAAAGAGTTCAGATCTTGGGCAACTGTAAACATGAACACCTTCTGATGCTTTGATCCCAAGTACAGGGTAGTCCTCAACTTTTAACAGCAGTCTGTTTAGTGGCTGTTTGAAGTTACGACAGCACTGAAAAAAGTGACTGATGATCATTTTTCACACTTACAACCGTTGATGCATCCCCAGGGTCATGTGATCAAAATTCAAATGTTTGGCAACTGACTCATATTTACCACAGTTGCAGCGTCCCGGGGTCATGTGATCCCTTTTTTTTGGCCACTTTCTGACAAGCAAAGTCAATGGGGAAGCTGGATTCACTTAACCACCGTGTTAAGTGAATTTAATAACCGCAGTGATTCACTTAACAACTGTGGCAGGAAAGGTTGTAAAATAGGGCATAACTCACTTGACAAATGTCTCACTTAGCAACAGAAATTTTGGGCTCAGCTGTGATCGTAAGTCGAGGATTGCCTGTATTTTGCTTTTTACAGAGCAATTCTGTAAAGCATGCTGGGTGAAGCTACATTGCAAGCATGGGGTTTTTTTTTAATATCCTCGCTGTTGTCCTTTTTCTTATTTTATTTATTTATTTTTATTATGCAGTGAAATCCATAATAAAAAACACCCAGATTAATGAAAATGGCAATCCTGGTGGGCACTACTATAAAGAAGAGTGAACCAAAGCTTTGCCTTCACAAAGCCCTTTTTCTGCACAATATAAGGAATACAAATGAGCCAACGGCAGAAAAACATCCTACCTCTGCACACAAGCCCTTGGGCTTCTATGGATTCCTTGCAGACTATACATGCCTTTTTCTTCTTCTTAAAAACCTTCTCTTTGAAGTTGTGAGGCTCCAACACCTTCCCAGGCTGAAATGACAAACAAGGGCAGAAATGTGGGTGGTGCATCATTTTTTTTTTTTTGCATAGACCAATGGAGGCAGCTTCCCACAGACACACTTGTGCGATGCCATCATGAAGCTTTCACCAACACGAGGCTCTCCAGTACGTGGAGATGTCAATTTCCAGAATTCCACATGGCAACTGCACATCAAATTTCTGACATACTGAAAAGAACTTTTTTGTGTGTGTGTTTTATACACAAGACCCCTTCTGAACATTAACTCTCATCTTACACTCAGTATTGGAAAAGGCCCCAAAGACTTGCCAAATTCATGTCCGTCTCCAACAATTTGGATATTCTTCCAATCCGGAAAAGAGTAAGAGTAAGAGTGAAGTTTATCTGCTAGGGTTCCCTTACTTATTTTGAGTAGATATGGATTGTGGTACATTATAATCAATGAAAGACAGACAGTATTATGAGGACAGGTTGATGAGGTTGGAACAATTTAATTGGGAAAAAGAAAACTAAAGAGAGTATCAATATATTTCTATTTTATTATCTACATTATTTGTAATTTCTCAGGGCCTTAGTCTTTCCTTTATAATGTACATACTGGCACATCAAGCTAAGAAAGGTAATTGAAAATAAATTCGGGATTTGTTTGCACAACACGGAATTAACTTTCGCATATTTCACAAGATCCAGCAGTAAGAACCAGCTTAGACGCCTCTTTTGTTTTTTTTAGGATTAAGCACATTCATAGAGGTCAGACCTACCAACTACTATTAACCTTGTCATAAAATAAAAGGCCCTGTGAAAGAGATAGTGTGTCTCCAACAGCCATAAGCGACAGGGAATTGATTTCTCCATCCTACTTCTCCCTCTTTCTAAAAGTATTTGTTGCTCAACCTCTGTTGGAACAAGTCAGAAAGATGCAGCTCAATTATATCTTAGCCATTATAACTGTATTTCTGCTCAACAATTATAACAGCCCATGACTAGAGGAGTAGTTCTAAAACCAAAAGGATATATTTTACTTTTAAGCAGTACATGTCTTTCACAGATGAAGCATTAACATGTGTGAGAGCCTTAGTTTGTTTCAACTATGGTTTACTAAAGTACGAACTATAGTCAGTTGATCAAATGCAACTAAACCAGACATCATGGATTATAGCCCCAGCTAGATAAGGCACTAGGCTAGAAAGACTGTGCTTTCTAGTTCCACCTTAAGCATGAAAGTTGGTTGGGAGCTCTTGAGTTAACCTCTCTTTCTCAGCCCAACCTATGTCACAGGGTTATTGTGGTGGGGAAAATGGGAGGAGAAAGGAGTACAATATTAAATATGTTCCCGGCCTTGACTTATTTATAAAAATAATAATAAAGGCAGAATAAAAATTTAATAAATAAATACTGTATTACACTACTTTAACTAAAATTGCTTAATAACTTTGAGACAAGTTTCATGCAGCATACTGAAGTACATTTCATGATTCATCATTCAGTGTTACATTAACCCATCACAATGGGCCAACACAAGCCAACTCTATCTACTGTGGTGTGATGCAACATGTGAACACAATCTCCCTTACAACTTTTTAAAGATGGTGCTTGCACGCAGCAGTTTATTGAAATGGGTATAAAAAAACACACCCATGTGTGCGTATACATTCACACTCGTGCATATACATATTGCCTAATTATGTCAGAACTTTTTTTTTAAAAAAAAATGAAGCCGTCAATTAAAATCAAATCAAAGCTATAGCTCTATAGATCTCAAACTGACCCATCAAACTGAAATTTGCTTAGCTAAATCCATTGATGAGTGTTTGTTCTATAATGTGCAAATTCTTGCAAAACACAAACTCAAAATTAATCCACTCTCTTGAGAAGGAACAGAAGATGACTGAGAACATTGTGACATGCCAAACAACAATAACAACTGTGCTGAACATTTCTCCACAAAATGCAAGCCTTGCATACACCCGCCACAAATTTCAAGAATGTGCGTGCTAAGGGTTCATGAGATAAATCTTCTTGAAATGCTGGGTGCCAGGTCAACAGCCAATGTTCTGTTGGAAGCAGCTACATATAAACCAGATTAATGTATTTTCTCAAACTAAACAAACAGAATGAACAAGAGCTGCTGTTTTTCTCCCTATTTAAGACTTGGGAGAAGGTGAGGGAAGGCAATAAACAGTTTTAACCTTAGCCTGAGGTTCATTGCCTCTGTACACGTATTTGGTGGCACAATCGTAATTTTTATTTAAAGGACAAATGAACTGACAACCCTTTGCAGAGTTTTAAGGAGTCTTGCTGATATGATGTCAGGTACGGTTATCAGAGGGACGCGGTGGCTCAGCGGGCTTGTCGATCAGAAGGTCGGCAGTTTGGCGGGTCGAATCCCAAGTGCCGAGTAACAGAGTGAGCGCCTGTTACTCGTCCCAGCTTCTGCCAACCTAGCAGTTCGAAAGCACATAAAAATGCAAGTAGAAAAATAGGGACCACTACGGTGGGAAGGTAACAGCGTTCCGTGCGCCTTTGGCGTCTAGTCATGCCAGCCACATGACCACGGAGACGTCCTCGGACAAGCGCTGGCTCTTCGGCTTTGAAACGGAGATGAGCACCGGCCCCTAGAGTCGGAAACGACTAGCACGCATGTGCGCGGGAACCTTTACCTTTACCTTACCTTACGGTTATCAGACATCCAACAAACATTAGGATATGTCCCCCTTATTATCCTCATGTCATCTATCCTGCAGGAATAACTTTAAAATGAAATATTGTTTGGCATTTTGAATATCCTGGGGTTTGGGGGGAGAGCAGGGACCACTTGCATAACATTTAACATACATTTCTTAAATAAATGTAGTTATTCTAACTTTTGTGTACTGCAGCTAGACAGACTCCGCAGCCTAGATGTATGTTATTCCCTAATTCCAGCCCCTGCAGATCTATGATCACGGCAGTCTGTAGATCACGTAATGAGTCATATTATTTCTATAATGGTGAAAAGTGTGCCACTGTCGATGCTATATTGCCGTAGCATTTGTTCTTGAAAAGATGTATTTGTCTGAAAAATATTATAACTGGAAAACCTGCCTTTCTGATGCTAGAAAAAGTAATTTCATATACGTATAGACCCAAGTACATTTTTTTTGCAGTTTTTCAGTGAAATAGTTGTTGCAAATGCCAAGAAAGATAAACAGTTAGTGGCTCCTCCTTTGCCCTCCTTTCTCATTGTCCGTGTCCTCCTTTGCTGATCAGATACCTGATAACTCTGGGAACAGGGCTTTCTGTCTAGTGGCACTGTAGTTACAGAATACGATGTGCAGAGATGTTGCTCCGATGAGTTTCTTCTGAGCAATCTTTTAAGGTTTTAAGGCAATGAAGATGAGAATGTAACTACAGGCCTGCAGGGCAATGAGGCTGGTTATCACCATGACTCCTGCCAAAGTAGCTAGAAAGAACTATTTAGAGTGGAAGAGAAGATCAATCTGAAACCAGAAGACTTTGGCTGTGCTCTGGGGATAATAGGAAGGCTGTGTCATGAGGTCATGTCCTTTAGGATTAGTGAGGTTCAACTGCAGCCTGACCATCGACAGTATTGCTATTTTGGCAGGTCCATTTCAGTCCACTTCCAATGATCTGAATCATGGATTTTATTTATTTATTTATTTATTTTAATTCCATTTATATCCCGCCCTTCTCCGAAGACTCAGGGCGGCTTACAATTTGACTTCCTTTGCAGCCCCCATTGTTTATTTTTTTCATTGAGCTTTTTCCACCATGACTCCAAAGTCCCATTCCTGGTCAAAAACTGCCAGCTTAGATCCCATCACTGTATTTGAAAAGTCGGATTTTTATATTTTTTTAATGCAGTCACTTTGTACTTGCTTATATTCGATTGTCTTTGTTTGCAAAGCTCTTTGCGGAAATTGTTCTGTAATTTTCTACAGTCTGACACCAATACCCTTGTCCAATTCATTACTTGCTGCCTATACACCATTGCATAAACAAATTAAAAATAATGGTCCTAATAGATCTCTCCTCATGGGGATCTCTCCTCATGTTGAAAATGGCCCATTCCTATCGTCTATTTCCTGTCCTTTAGCCAGTTACCAATCTACAAGAACACCTGTCCTTTTATTCCATGACCGCTGAGTGTGCCAGTGGTGAGGGATTTTGTCAAAGGCTTTTTGAAAGCCTATAACGTTTGTTGACCTATCCCTGTCAACACACTTGTCGACATTCAAAAAGCAAATGCCATGGTTGTTCCATTTTAGCAAAGCTGATTCTTCTGGATCTTTGATTATTTGTGCATTACCTCTATTTTACTAAGAATTAATGTTCAGCCACATTATATTATATATATTATATTTATTAAACTTATATACCGCCCTTCTCCCGTAGGACCCAGGGCGGTTCACAAGGCAATTAAAACAACATTACAACACAAAAATTAATACCAATTAAAATAGATTAAAATTTCCTTAATTAAAATCTAAAACCCCTATAACTCTGATTAAAAACCCAATTACAATAAGTTAAAAAATTAAAATTCAGATCCCCCTGAAAGAAACTGAGCTTCATTGCTTGCTGCTGTTTTCCAGTTCTTGGCAACAAATCTTAAAGAGAAGCTGCAAGCAACTTCAATATTTTAATTCTTTAGGAAACCTAAAAACGGATGGATGTCTCCTAGAGTCATGAATTATTTATTTTTCACGTGTCAAGTTTATAACTGTAATCTATGGTTATCTTATTTTGCCTTAATTCGTATGATTCCATCCCTGGAAAACTTCAGCTCAATGTGTAAATAATTTCATGTTACTTTAACTTAGAATCAGTTGATAGAGAAGATTATTCCCCCTCTTAAGTTATAGAAATGCTATTATTACTCTGAAATTCCAAATCTCTTTTGGGGATACATGGAAAGTAAGACTGGGAAATCGCTCTCATTTCTTGCCCATTCTTTAAGCAACTTACCTCAATCATTATTGAGCAATAATAGTCACACCTTGTAGTATGAAAGGCTCCTAAATGCCAAACCAAAATTGATGTAATATGCAGAGCTTGGCATGCCTACCAGACACAAACACACCCCAAGGTTACAAGGAAATTTTGGTTTTTGTAGTATAAATTATGCAAAATTTTGCAATCTGATTTTGCCTAGTTCCCTGCTGTTCATTCATTTCGGTTCTTTGTTCACGTTAACTGAATTTGAAAGTGTGTAACTGTACAAATGCATGAACTCTGTTATTTTAATTGAAATTTGAATTGTAATTGTGGCCAGTTGTGACCAATATTTTCTTGATTAAAATGTACATCTTTGCAACTGAAAGGACTACACACATGAATGCAAAGTAGGATTTCCTGGAATAGTCCTTTCTTTTTTCCCTACATCCCATTCTGCAATTCATCAGCCTTTGTTCAGAACAATACCTTTGACATGTTTTTTGATTCATTTATTTGAATCAAAGTTGCAAAAAAATAATAATACAAAAAACCCTCCGATCAGAAATAAAGAATACTTTGATCTTGACATGGAACTTGAAAATAACAATTACTTAGAAACGCCGATGGTTGAAATTTACATAAAGCTAACAAGAGAAATTACATTCAAATGAAATGGAATGAAACAGCTACTAGTAGTAACAGAAATTACATTAAATTAAATTCCTCTTACACGGATGGATTTACATAGCTTTTTTCCAACAATCCCTTTCCATCCCAGTCCAATTTATTTGACTTAAAAGATGAGATATCTTCCAGCTCTTCCCCTATTTTTAGTTTAAATTCTGAAGCTACTTAGATAAACCAGAAACAAAACAGCAGTCCTGATGGAAACAGAGCTGCATTCCAACTGCAACTCTCAAGCCCCCACCCAAAAAAATGAGAGAGAGAGGGGGGGGGGTTTTCTGGAATGCTGCTCTATATTATCATGCAACTTCAGAAATTGAAAGCTCATCAAAACCATGATCAGCATTCTCACCAATAATTCCACCAGCCTCTAGGCTTACTCAAACCAAATGGTGACCACAGTAACAACAGGACAGGTTTTGAAACACTGATACACCTCTCAACCTTTCACAGATGAATGTAGGAACATACCTGTAATTAACACACATCCGATTCTCACGGCAGCCTTGTTCTATATTCCAGTGGTAGATGTTGCTGAAGAATGGACTCTGCTGTATATTTGTTCTACTCTAGCCTGGTCTCCATTATTTGAAAAAAACAAGAGTGATTTAAAAAAGAACCGAAGGCTGAATCTAACCTCACAAAGGAATTGGTGATGGAGCAATTGTGCTACAACAAACTATTAAATCTTTTGGCTCTATTTAGAAGGAAAAATAAGCAAGGGTATCATGAAATTATACATGGTATGGAAAACCTGGGTATGAAACGATTTCTTCTTTTGTCATAATACTTGGACTTCTAAGTGAATAGTGAAGAATAAGAGTGAGCGCCTGTTACTTGTCCCAGCTTCTGCCAACCTAGCAGTTCGAAAGCAGGTAAAAATGCAAATAGAAAAATAGGGACCACTACGGTGGGAAGGTAGCCTTTGGCGTCCAGTCATGCCAGCCACATGACCACGGAGACGTCCTCGGACAAGCGCTGGCTCTTCGGCTTTGAAACGGAGATGAGCACCGGCCCCTAGAGTCGGAAACGACTAGCACGCATGTGCGGGGGAACCTTTACCTTTACCTTTTAATTCAGAGAGCCAGTTTGGCTGGTATACTAGTTGAGACACCAGGCTAGAAATCAAGAGGCCGTGATTTTAGTCCCACGTTAGGCATGAAGCTAATTGGGTGATCTTGGGCCAGTCCTTCTCTCACAGCTCTGGAAAGAAAGTAAGGCTAAAGTACTGTACTTCTGGAAATCCTTATCAAGACAACTGCAGGAACTTGTTCAAGCAGCCACCAGGAGTCAAAAAGGACTAGAAAGCATACAGACATTTCTTCATACAATGCACAGTTAAATTAGGGACTTCTCTACAAAAGGAGAGAAGCAACCTAGAACTAAGGAGAAACTTCCTAACAGTTAGAACAATTAACCAGTGGAACAACCTGCCTCCAGAAGCGGTGAATGCTCCAACACTGGAAGTTTTTAAGAAGAGACTGGACAGCCATTTGCCTGAAATGGTGTAGGGTTTGCTGCCTGAGCAGGGGGTTGGACTAGATGACCTCCAAGATCCCTTCCAACAACAACCTTCTTCTTCTTCTTCTTCTTCTTCTTCTTCTTCTTCTTATTATTATTATTATTATTATTATTATTATTATTATTATTATTTGAAGATTACAACTGATTTCCTACTGATTCAGAGTGGCAAACATTCTTCGTTATCTAACTATGGCAACCGTTGTGAGAAAGAGTATTTGGGAGGCCAAAAGAATGAATTTTGGTGTGAAAGAACTTTTAAACTGGGGTTCTGGTAGTGATCATAAATGCTGACTGGCTAGGTGCTCAGGGCTTCCCGTGCTTGAACTTTCATTTAGCACCTGATTTCTGATTGTTGAATCAGAAGTTCTGATAAAAAGATTCACAGCAGCTTAGATCCACAAACTGGATGTCTTGTCCAACCTGGGACCACAAATCCTAGAACTGATAACCATTCACTGGCCATATAGGGTAGCAATTCGGGAAGTTGCCTTCCTAAGACTCCATTCCCCAACCATCTTCCCTCCCCACCTGTGTATTTCAACTCATATAATTCCCAGCCATCACAGCCAAGGTGAAGAATTCTCGGTGTTGAATCATGCACACCAGGAGGGCATCCATATTGGGGGAACTCTATCACCAAACATCTGGAGAGCATCAGGTTGCGAGAAGGCTAATGTACATCAAGTCTTGCCAGATTCGGGAGTCAAACAGAGTGCTTGTGGGAAAAGCCAGCACGATATAGACCAGAAAGACCTAAATTAAAATTCCCATTCACCCACAAACAAGAATCCTACTGCATGGGGGAAAACCCTACCTCTGACCTTGGAGATTCTTAAGCTATGCCTACGATCCAGTCATAATGGTATGTCAAAAAAATAACAAAAACAAGAAGTTGCTCAGCAAACATTAGAAACATTTCTAAGCCCTTCTCTGCCTCTGCTTCAAGATGAATGCCCATTTGCATTCATTCCTTCTGATTTTTGCTTTTGGCTAGGTTTCTTGGTCATACCACCTGTTCAAGATTTATAGTTGCAACAATGAGGATAGACAGGATTAGCAAACTGGGGTCTGCTCTCTGCTGGGGACAGTGGTGACATGGCACACCTCACATTCTCAGCTTCCCTTAATTATTTCCTAGGGCTCTGCTGAAAGTAAACTAGGGGGAAAATAGGAATTTTGATATGCTATTTTGAGCTTTTTTGGAGGAAAAAGCAAGATGCAAAGTGATTACTGTTGTGTACTGGGTTCGTTGTGCAGGAATGAAGACGAGGCGAGTGAGTTCAGCAAACATCATGGTTTATTGCTTGCAGGATCTGAACTGGGGAACAGGGCTGCAGATGCAGCAATTTATATCCTGGCCCCTAGGCGGCGGCCAATAGGTTTGAAGCAACCTATTGCCGCCCTAGGGGCAACCAATAGCAGCGCTGGAGACAGGTTGTCTGAGGAGCTGGGAGCCGTTAGCTAGCTTCCCTGCTCAAACAGCCTTCCAGCAATTACCACGTGGTGTTCTCTTAACAAAGCAAGCCCAATACATTACAATTACATAACAGACAAGTCTACCCCCTACTAAACAGAGGCGGAAAATTCTTTTGTGATAAACAGAAAAACGAGAAACGAGCCCCTCCGTATGCCAGATCTTGCTTGAAGCCACAGGCAACTCAATGGAAGGAACACAGCTGCTAGTAGGAGAAAGTATCCCAAACAAATGATTGATTAGATGGCTTGTTCAGGGTTGGTAGCAAGAGAGGAGAAGCAACGAGTCTTTACAAGAAAATGTTTTTTTCCCCCTGCAAAAGTTCTAAACAGAAGCAAGAGCAATGCCAACCAGCAAGCCTTATAATAAGGGTGAGGTTGGGAAGAGGGCAGGCACCCAGCCCTGATGACACAAGGGCTGCAAGGACAGAGCTACCGGTAGGAAAGTGGCCTGAACAGGCTAGCAATCAAGAGATTTTGTGGGATATGTAGTTCTCTCCTTGCAAGGAAAGGAAGACAAGACCAAAGGGCGCTCTGTATGAAACTGTGTGTACACAAGGCCTAGTGAATGGAGCATTCAGCCAGGGCCCAGCATGGCAGCAGCCTTAACTATAAATAGCTATGAATTGCGCTCTTTGTTACTGATCCTCTTGCTGGGAGAACAGCAGAGACGTTACAAGTCAGGAAAAAAAGTCATGGAAGATTCTTTCCATATACGATTTCTGCAGTGATATTACCATAAGCACAGAGATGGAAAGATTTGATACACTCACTATGGAGGAATGGTGGCTGAAACTGACCAATTTTGCTGAAATGGAGAAATCGACTTCTTTGATTAGAAAAAATATATTATCTACATTTATTGGCGACTAGAAGCCTCTTACGGGCTTTAGTCTGTTCAAATGCAAACTTACAAAATAGAAAGGAAAGTGGGAAAAATGGCTGTCAGACCATTTCCCTCTCTCTATACAGTATATATGTCCCATCTTGTAGACTACATTTTCATTAGTCCAGAGAAAGTGCATTTGTTTGGACAAGATATAATTCCTCTTTCATTCGTGAAGAATTCAAGCTATCGAAGTTTTTATGTCTTCTCAAGCCTTCTGATAATTTGCTTGGAAACGCCAGCGAAGAGTTCTTGCTCTTTTCCCTCTGTGTGGTCAGCAGTAGAGGGTCTGCCAAGAACCTTTCCAACTGACCAGCTTGTTTGGGACATAGAGCAGCAAACTCTGACCAAGATTCCTGGCAGTTCACATTGGTAGACCAATGGCTTAAAAATCACATTGCAGACAACTTAAAAATCAGGCCTAGAGCTTACTATGAGCAATATGCTGAGGGGATGCTCCAATGTGGACCTTTGGTGGTGGTGTGGGGGGGTGGGAGGAAGAGACGTCAGACTGAATGTTACAACCTACTATTCCCATTTTTATGGATTGACCCAAAGCTCCCTGATCTTTAGCACTGTTTCAACAGAGGTGGTTAAAGAGGGCGAACTCATAAAAGAATCCTGTTCTAATAAACCTATGAACAGTTTTACTTCATTTGGTTCTCTTTTCTCAAAGTCCTCATGGTGACATATCTGGTTCCCTCTCCAACCATTTTAGCTTCACCACCATTTTGTGAAGAAGGTTTAGTTGGAAGTGTATGAGCAGCTCATCCAGTGAAGTGCAGGGTGGAGTGAGTTGAGTGGAAGTTCTTTATTCTGATAAGATACTAGGCCACACTTTCTTCACTTTTTTCCCCCTCTTCCCATGCAGATGTTATCTTTGTTTCCTTGCCAAATAAAAGCAGAGGATAGGATTCTCTACAACTTAGTCAAGGAGTTATATAATTAGCAGCCAACTGTAATATATATATATTTATTTATTTATTAGTTGGATTTATATACCGCCCTATTCCTGAAGGACTCAGGGCGGTTCACAGGGCAGTTAAAACAGTACAAAAAGAGAATAAAATGGAATTAAATTAGTGCAGGCCCACAATTCATAATAACAATAAATTAAAATTTTAAAATTAATTTAATATAATTTAATATAATTTAATTAAATACTTTAAAATTTAAAATCCCTCAGTCCAGGCCAGACAATTCGAACAACCAGGTTTTTAAGTCCCGGCGAAAAGAGCGAAGGTCGGGGGCAGTCCGAAGCTCCATCGGTAGTTCGTTCCAAAGGGCGGGCGCACTCACAGAGAACGCCCTCCCCCTGGGAATCACCCGCCGGCAACCTCTAACCGGCGGAACCCTAAGGAGGCCCTCCCTGTGGGCGCGCACAGGACGATGGGAAGCTGATGCTGGTAGCAGGTGCTCCCTAAGGTATATACACACACACACATACATACACGCACACACATACACATACATATATACCGGTACATTAATATGCACACACACAGTTTGTGTGTGTGTGTGCGTGCGCGTGCATATGATACATGTCTGTCTGTCTGTCTATCTATCTATTCAAATAAGTCACATAAAACAAAGGCCCACAGGTGGCTCCACTGTCTTTTAAACCACACTCATGTGAAATCATCATTATTGTGAGTGGAATGAACTGTTCTGCAATCTCTCACTCCACAGTGATCATCCTTCCATTTCTCCTCTCAATGCTCTGAATCTTTCTGCCCAGAAAAAGTTCCTTTAGGAGAAAACACAGGAGTAAGTGCACCACTCCTAGCCATTTATCTAACTTCTGGCTCAAACAATTGCTAACAAGGTTTAAATGCAGAGAGAGCGCTAAAAACATAGCCATTCCAGGGAACCCGTCCTTTAACTCCCCAGTGTCATAGTTCACACAAAGGATAATCATATCCATATCCATACAAAAGGACGTTGAACTAGGTGATTTCTGGAAATACGGGATGACAGCTCCCATAATTCCTCGTACAAATCCAGGTGACTTCGGCTCCATAAATTCCTGTCATCATAGGCATTGGAGAATGTCAGGACTCACAGCATAAAATCTTTCCAAAAGGACTTAAATGAGATCCATCTGTGTTCACTGAAAAAAGGCGCGCTAGCGTTCCTGATCAAAAAGAGGCATCTGTCATATAAACAAGGGACACGCACATACAGAAGGCACACAGCCCAAGCTATTCACCTCACCTGCATTCACCAAATCTGCACCAAGTTGTGGAGACGGACAGCCGGTTTGGATGGCGGGTTGGGCCAGGCGTCCTCAGCTTTTGCCACGAGCTGAGGAGGTTAACCAAAGCAAGGAGCTGGGCTAGGCGATGGCTCTTTCGTAATTGGACTCCACGTGGAGCTGGGGCACCAGTTCCCCCTCCTCCCGCACTGAGTCCAGAACAACATGTTTACTCACTGAAGTTGGTTGGTTGTACTGCTGTGAAATGAGTGGCTGCTATTATGTGTCAGCTGAATTGCTTCTCCCCCCCCCCCCCCGCAGCTATACAACAGGCCTGTCATGAGAATGGGCTGTGTTTACACCGCAACAACCTACGCAACAACCTACATCGGCTGAGATTTGGTATCGAAGGAATAGATATTTCGCCATCCAAACTCACTATGGGAATTAAATATATATATACAACCCGGGGCCCTCTTCTGAGGTAGAGTTCAGTCTGCCAAAATCTGAAACAATGCTTTTATAACAGGGGTGGGGCAGAGGAAGAAGAGAGGTGCGGTGTGGGTTACCTTAGGCAGAGATGGGCAATTTTTGATGGCCAGAAGCCACGTCTACGTGGTTTTTTTCTGCAGGGCAAGAGCTGTAGAGAGTGAGGGAGCCCCAAATTGGTGAGGACATATCATACATGCCGGTGAGATTTTAATTTTTTTCTTTTCTTCCTCAGGTATTTTGCAGGTGGGACATTTTTATCTGAAGCTGTGTTGAGCCTCTTTGAGCTATAACAGTTCCGTTGTGTATGTTTCCTGCCTTAGAATAGCAGGAAACAGCACTACAGATTGTGCCTCCAAAATTCTCACCCTCCCACAGCCCCCAACAATTTTAAGGGAAATAGGTGATTCCAGGGGTAAAGGATGTCCATCTCTGGGGGAAAAAAATTAAAAGCCATGGGAAACAGTGTCCATATAGAACGGCTCAGCATTATGGGGAGCAGTCTTCTCCTGCTTTGTACAGGTAGTCCTCAACTTAACAACGGGTTGTTTAGTGACCGTTCAAAGTTGCAGCGGCACTGTAAAAAGTGACTTATGGCCATTTTTCATACTTTATCCGTTGCGGCATCTCTGTGGTCACGTGATCGAAATTCAGATGCTTGGCAACTGACTCGTATTTATGACGGTTGCAGTCTCCCGGGGTCACGTGATCGCCTTTTGCAACCTCCTGACAAGCAAAGTCAACGGGGGAAGCCTGATTCACTTAACAACCGTGTTACCAATTCAATGACTGCAGTGATTCATTTAACAAACGAGGCAAGAGAGGTCACACAATGGGGCAAAATTCACTTAACGTAACAACTGTCTTGCTTAACAACAGAAATGTTGGGCTCAGTTGTGGTCATAAGTCGAGGACTGCCTGACTATATGCAGAAGATCTAATTCCTGGCATCTCCAATTCAACTAATTCAACCAACCAATTCATGCATCAGGCGGCAATGCTGGGAAATGCCTTCTCTACCTAAGGCGAGCCGCTCAGAGCTTATATACCGTAGCACAGCTTGTTTAGCAACCACAATTAGGATTAGCGGTTAGGTGGTTAAGTGAAGTGGTTGCTAAGTGAAACCACAACTGTTCTTATCACTTTACTACAGCTTTCCTTTGCTTGACAGACCTACAAAGGTCATAAATTTTGAAGATTGGTTGTAAATTTACTTTTTTCATTACCTCTATAATCATGCAAATGGTCACTAAATGAGGGAGTTGCTAAACAAGGACTATTTGTACTTGTCCAGTTTGACAAATTTAACCTTCCCTGACAAAATGGCCCCTAGTTGTAACAAGCCTGGAAGGAGTACTAGTGGGATTCATTTAATTATATATATATTGATCTTCCTAATAACAACCCTCTTAATTTCCATTTACTATTGTTTATTCCAACCTGCTTGTAATTTAGAAGTTTATCTGTCTCATGTGCATTCCATAAGGAACGGAATTGTGTCTTTAGAAAAATGGCAAAACCCCACACCTCTTTTTCACCAATTGTTAGCTGAACTGATCTGGTTTTCAACATCCTTCTTTTAACTCTCATGCCTTATCGACTGTATTTTTATTAGCTATGAGCTGCCTTGAATGTCGTCTGAACAGGAAGGCAGGATCTAAATCTAATAAATAAATAAATGAGATCAAGATTTTGAATGTGAAGGATGAAGGGCTTAGGCTATACAGCCAGGAGTGAAGACAGAGCTGGTGGAGAGAGGTGTGGAGGAATTTTACACAGACAGAGGAATAAGAGAGGCAGACAATATTTTGAGGCAGCAGAAGGACAAATGATGGAAAAGGTGTGAGAGAAGATGACAAAAGGGAAAGACGTGACAGCATGGCAGCCACGCTGAGTCACAAAAAGTGGTCTTCCTCTACAGGTAGTCCTCGACTTACGACCACAACTGAGCCCAATTGCAATCTGTCGCTAAGTGAGATGTCTGTTAAGTGAGTGTTGCCCCATTTTACGACCTTTTCTTGCCACAGTTGTTAAGTGAATTAACACGCTTGTTAAATGAGTAACCCGGCTGTTAAGTGAATCTGGCTTCCCCAACCACTTTGCTCATCAGAAGGTCGCAAAAAAGGTGATCACGTGACCCTGGCACAATGCAACCGTCATAAATATGAGTCAGCTGCCAAGCGTCTAAATGTTGATCACGTGATGGTGGGGACGCTGCAACGGTTGCAAGTTGTAAGTTTGAACGGTCCCTAAAGGAACGTAAGTCGAGGTCTACCTCTACTAGGCATAAATTGCGCACCAGTCCTTAGTGCCTCCTTACAGCGGTGGTTTGACTTAATCCCTGGCTCAGGCCATTCTCATCTCTGGCTGGTCTAGGAAGAATGGCAAGAAGCAAGAAGCCCAAGGTCCCTTCCAACTTTATATATATTATTATTATTATTATTAAGATACAGGAGAGGCAATACACAAGGAAGGCTGGTGTCCTTTCTATGTTGACTTCAGTCACAGAACGTGAGATGCAGAAAGTGACAGGACATTCCCAAGAGAGAGGATGCTGAAATTCAGAACATGGTCTTCAGAATGGAATGTCAGGCACTAACATTTCTCTTTCACACAGTTGGGGAGAGGAAGATCTATGCAGACAGTTAGAAACAAACACAGATGAGAGAGCAGATATAAATTGCAGAGGGAGGGAGATATTTTTGGCAGCCTTACAACATGCAGGCATGCAGAGCTATACCTCTATCTATTATCTACACACACACACACACACACACACACACACACACACACACACACCATTTCTGTCCTGCTAAATTCTCAAGCTCTGAAGTTGTACATTTCAAGGGGAATCAAGATCAATGTTTTTATAACATTTTCTCTTGCAATATCAATGCTGGATTAGAACACTTATCCATCTACAGGTGGTCCTCGGCTTACGGCCATAACTGAGCTCAACATTTCTGTTGTTCAGTGAGACCTTTGTTAAGTGAGTGTTGCCCCATTTTACGACCTTTTCTTGCCACGGTTGTTAAGGGACTCACTGCAGAGCCTTGGTGGAGCAGTGGGCTGATGCCTCCTTAAGTAACACCAGCTGCCTGCAATTAGTGAAGGTTCGCGTCCCACCAGGCTCAAGGTTGACTCAGCCTTCCATCCTTCCGAGGTAGGTAAAATGAGGAACCAGATTGTTGGGGGCAATTAAGCTGACTTTGTAATAATGCCGCTTGGGGGTGTGTGAAAGCCCTAATAAGCAGGCATATACATAGAATGAAGGCTACTGCTAAGCACATTGATTTGTGCTTAGATTGTAAGCTGCCCTGAGTCTTCGGAGAAGGGCGGGATATAAATGGGATAAAAAAAAAAGTTGGTTAAGCTAGCAACCCGGTTGTTCAGCGAATCTGGCTTCCCTATTGATTGATTTTGCTTGTCAGAAGGTTGCAAAAGGTGATTTACATGACCTTGGGACACAGCAACGGTCATTAAGTGTGAACCAATTGCCAAGCGTCTGAATTTAGATCACGTGATGGTGGGGCCGCCGCCAAGGTCGTAAGTGTGAAAAATGGTCACAAGTCGCTCTTTTTGGTGCTCTTGTAATTTTGAACAGTCATTAAATGAACAGTTGTAAGTTGAGGACTACCCTGTATTCTTACAAACCAGCAATTTGAGCCATAGGGTTCCATTGGGGGGGAGGGGAGGGGAAAGGGGAACAACTGACAAAATGCCCATCACAACAAGCCACGGTTTCCATCCTGGCCTTTGGTGTCAACAATGCATATTTAATCACCTTGCAAACACTCTGGTTAGGAGCTTATGGCTTGGAGTGCATACATTTCTAGGTGGGGCTGAGCAGAAAGCAAGCTGAGATCAGGTGGAGTTCAACTCCAGACGGACCCACAATAAGAGCTGCTTAGAAAGCACAAGGATGAGAAGTTGGTGCAACTGAGCCACGCTACATCCTGCAGACTAGTCATCGTAAACAGGATTCTGGACATTAAGCAAAATCAATCCACCAGGTTTTTCTAAGGAAATCAGTAGCAAGCACAGTTCCATTCCAACTACATCCTGCCTGTGCCTTTGGCAGCCTCTGATTAAGGATCAGAGGCTGGAGACCTCCAAGCGAAACTTGCCCAGTCTTATCACTGGTCATCCAAGAGGGGAGAAAGAACAGATAGAATACAGGGGTTTTGCCGACGGACCCACTGCGCGTGACGGAAGCACGGGCTCTGCGTTAATTCCTCCCATTCCCTTCTCACAACAATCCTTCAGAAAAATGAAATGGAGCCACGGTGCTCTCTCAAAAGCACACTCTCTGGCAGTTTATGGTTAATCTAGGGGCAGTCGCAGCAGTGTTCTCCAACTTCCTGCACCACTAAGTTGTGTAAGGAATGGGAGGTTCCCAGCCAGCTGGACACAGTGTTCCTTAACTCCGGAAAATCAGATGGGAATTGGTCAAAGCTTAAGAATAGAAGGCAGGGCTTCGGAGGCCAGGAACGAAAATAGGATTTGTCAAGCTATCAGTGCTTTGAAAAAAAAACCCACAAAAAACACAACAAAAACTCACTCCCCTGCCTATCTGAGAACAAAACTCAATATTGCCTATTCCACTGTGGCCAGCAAATTAGTTGGCTGGCTTCCCTGCCATGCACAGCTCGATCATTGTAAAGAGGAAAACTAATCCGGTCTGTTTCCTTGCCATACGTTATGATTAATGTCATTTCCTGGCTCTCACCCATCCCCTTCTTTTCCTTGGTTTGGGCTTTCCAGCTGTTTGGAATGAAATGGTAGAAATGAAGAAAGGTATGTACATGTTTAGGCATTCTCTCTCTCTTTCTCTCTCGCTCTCTCTCCCACCCCCATTTCCTTCTTGACGGCTGACCTGCTTGGAAAATGATTGGTAAGGCAAACCCCCGTCTTTTGTACACGAAACCTAAATCAAAGGTTTGGAAAACCTATCCAAGAGACTGTCCTTTTAGTTACATTCCTGGACATTTCAACACAATTGTTCAGCAACAGCCGCAACCAACTCTCAGCGTTGCCGAAAGCACAGAAGCCAAGTGGTCATAAAAGAGCTGCCAACTAATGCAGGAGTTGACAGACGGCCGGGTAACATATGGTGCTTCGGTCTCTCTTCTGTGGCCTGTAAAGCCTGCTTAAAAACCGTCAAAGCCAGTGCAAACTGCCTAATTACAGTGGCACAATGAAGGAGGAGAAAGGAGGAGGAAATTAAGAGTATTTGGCCTCTCTCTTGAAACTGTTGCCCTGCCTCTTGTGATACTAGGTGGCCTAAAATATCGTTTTGAAAAATTATGCATTCCCTGGGATCCCATTTTTTTTTACTATTACACTTTTCAGCTTTAATCCAGTATTCTAATACGTAAATTCTCAAACAGGCATCGAAGTAAAGGGCAAGGTTATCACAAAGAAATGTCCCCAAACTGGAGCACTTGATAGGTGGGCCACACAAATGTACCAACTCCATCCTTCCTGTCTCAGGATTGTTAAAAAAAAAAAAACCTTTAAAGAAGGATTTCCCTTCTGGTCTGCATCCTGATAAAGACAAAACGTCAGCAGTTTAGTTCAGGGGAAAAAAGCCGCTGCTTTCAGATGCTCAAAATACTGTTTTCAGGTGCTCAAAGTGTTTTTATTATGTCCCATCATAAACTTCTTAATATGTACATCTGAAATTGATCTAGCCTAGATGCGAACGCCCTTCATGGACAGTCAGAGCTGATTGTATTCACTCAAGAAAACCTATAATAATCTGCAGGTAGTCCTCGAGATACGACCACAACTGAGTCCAAAATTTAGGTTGCTAAGTGAAACTTTCGTTAAGTGAGTTCTGCCCCATTTTACGACTTTTCTTGCCACAGTTGTTAAGTGAATCGTTGCGTATGTTAAGTTAGTAATACGGTTGTTAAGTGAATCTGGCTTTCCCCATTGACTTTGCTTATTAGAAGGCCACAATTAGGAATCACATGGTCCCAGGACACTGCAACCGTCATAAATATGAGTCAGTTGCCAAACATCTGAATCTTGATCACGTGACCACGGGGATGCTGCAACAGTTGTAAGTGTGAAAAATGATCATAAGTCACGATTTTTCAGTGCTTCTATAACTTTGAACAGACATTTAATGCACGGGTCTTCAGAATTGGCCCTTTTATGACTTGTGGACGTCAACTCCCAGAATTCCTCAGCCAGGAGGAATTCTGGGAGTTGAAGTCCACAAGTCATAAAAGGGCCAAGCTTGAAGACCCCTGCATTAAATGAACTGTTGTTAGTTGGAGGACTACCTGTAACACCAAACTGTCATGCTGAGATGTGAATGGACTTATAGAAACATTTTCATGGGTGTCTTGATTTGTTCCATTAAAAAAAAAATCCTAACCCTAAGGAAGCAATTGATAACCTTCAGGTCAGTCCCCACACAAAGCTTCTGCATCACTCCCTGATCTTCTCTGTTCTTCATGGTCGTCTCCAACTTGTCAGCTGCTGATTAATTTCCAGCTCGGTAGCCATGCAGGAGGAATCAATGCAAATGCAACTGATACAGTTGAATTTGGAGGAGGACCATTTCCTATTGGTGGAAATTTGATCCTTGTCCCACACTCCAGTCCTCAACCTTATCCTCCACACTAGGACCAAGATATATTTGATCTCCGCGCCTGGCATTCTTTTGTTTTTGTTTTTAAATGGAATAGGAGGGTTTCAACACTCATCAGAGTAGGGAGATCATTTAAGCACACAAGATAGTCCCCCCCCATGAATACCAGTGGAGAGGGAGCAAGAAAACAAAGCCAGTGCAAAGTTAAGATAGGCATAATAAGGGGGGGGTGTTACTTGACACTGCTGATCATCACCTGCATCTATTGGTGAAATGGAAGGAGCAGTGGTCAACACAGTTGATAATGCTGTGAGAAGGGCAATGAGGTGCTCTAAATCAGTTAGTGAGGCCGGAGTAAAAATACCCTCCATAAAAGGTTTACACCATGAAAGACGTTGCTTAGGCAGGAAAAAAGCCAACATGAGTCCATGTATTCACATGACCAATGGACAACTAGAGCTGATTGCATTCACTCAAAAAAAAAAACCCCACCTATAACAGTAACACCAAACTTGCTGTCATGCTGAGATGACTCCCTCAAATAAGCAAACTTAACACAGGATACAACCAGTGGTGGGATTCAAATATGTGAACAACTGGTTCTCTCTGTGAATGCTGCCTCCAGAAGTCCATTCTGGGCCTGGGCAACAAAAAAATTAGCTACCGGTTCTGCCGAAGTGGTGCGAACTGGCTGAATCCCACCACTGGATACAACTGACAGATGACCAAGGAGGCAGACGGACGGGCAGGCAGGCAATGATATTTACAAGCAAAGAGAGAAGAACAGAGATCAGTTCATGCTCATAGGAAGTTCTTCAGATTTACCAATCATCCACCCAATACCACCAAATCAGCAGCTGCTTTAAGTCCAGACAGAGTCGTTCTGCTTCTGAATCCTACCAGATCTTCTCCTGAGTTGCAAGTTACAAGACCATCCTTGGGTTCCCTGCAATGATGGTGCTTCAATACTCAACACATTACTCAACAGACCAGTCACTTCCTTCTCCTGAAAGCCACCATACAGCAGTAGCAAAGCAGGGAGCTTAGTCACTGTGGTTGGAAACCATGCTTTATGGTATAGCAAACAGCCTAAGAAAGCAGAGCTAAAACTCCAGGCTTAGCTAGTCCAGGAATTCTAATACGAAGCATTTAGCAGAGCGTGAATGGCCAATATTATTAGCCTGGTAGACTTAACTTTGTTTTTTAGTAACACCTTGAGTTCCACCAGCTCATTCACAAGAGGATTTCAATTCCTTGTTTGTCCCTTAAGGCTTCTTTTGCAGCAACCCAATTTGGAAGAAGAGAGTTCATTGTTGCTATTAGTGGTAAATAATTACTTCTTCAATTAACTGATAAGGGTTCCTGGGAGATTTCTACCCCCAAGGGTTCCTAGTTTCCTCCAGTTGCAATATTAAGATTTTGTGTAATGAGACCTTCAGTGGGAGGAAGTCTTGGTTTATAATAGACTTGTTTTTCAGAGTGAGAAAGGTGGCATATAAAACTGTTAAATAGAATAAGAGTGTTTCTACTGATGTGCTCTGTTGATGAACTGGGGGGTCTTCCCAACCAGTTTCAAACATGCACCTGGTGATGCCAACTGGAAATTAAGAACCCTTGGAGATTGTGGCAAATCTTAATTTGTCTTTAGTCTTTTCTTGAACCAGACGTTGTTGTTAAAATCTTTTGCGGCCGTATTTCTGCAACACTATACCCGTTTCAAAATGGGAGGGATCCTTAGTGACACAGGTTTGGGCAGAGAGGGATTACTTGGTCTGTCATTCACCATATTTAGCATGCACACCGCAGCTGCACAAGCACGGCTGAAACATCTGGAGCTGCTGCTCTATTGCCATGGGACACTAACGCAAGCACCCTTGAGCAGCTTCCTGCCCCACCAGCTCTTCTAATAGCTCCAAAGATTTTGCTACAGACCTCACAGTGTAAAGAAGGATTACACAGTTGGGGCCTTTTAGGAGGAGGATAGCTCAGCATTTTTTTTCAGCTGATTTCCTGTTTACTCAGCATTCTTGGGTCTTCTGGAAAGGTGGCTGGAGGTCTTCCCCCAGAGGAGTAAGCTCATTCCTAATAAACTATAGAAAAAAGGGTTTTTCCCTCCCCCCCCAAAGATAAATCTATAAGCACACAAGATAGTCCCCCCCCCCGGATAAATACCAGTGGGACAGAGAGCTTCTTCCCATATTCACTTCATCTTCATTCAGAAAGAATCCAGTCAGGCAAATCATAGTTATCAGCCCATAGTTGCAGATTGTAAGTTAACAGTCTGTGCCAAATATGCCTTGTGCTGGGTAACCTTCTGCAGTGAAAAGCCAGATTGGATATAATACTGTAGCATGTTCTAAAGTTCTTCTAATTTGGGGCAGGTAACTTTGGCATAATGTACGGTCACACTGGGCAGGACAATGATGTAACGAGATCACCAGTGTGTGTGTCTGTCCACTTTTCTAGATTTAGTCTTCTTACGCCCAGTTTGCTTCCTACCCCAAATTGGTGGGAAATGGTGCAGTTTGCTTAATAATTTGCTGCTTAATTTTGAGGTTGTGACTTCTGGGGCTCTAAAGCCATCAAAACACGGTTGTTGGTTTCCAATATGTTCACTATTGCTCTTCATAAGGCAGGTAAAGGTAAAGGTTCCCCCACACACGTGTGCTAGTCGTTTCCGACTCTAGGGGCCGGTGCTCATCTCCGTTTCAAAGCCAAAGAGCCAGCGCTTGTCCAAGGATGACTCCATGGTCATGTGGCCGGCATGACTAGACGCCAAAGGCGCACGGAACGCTGTTACCTTCCCACCGTAGTGGTCCCTATTTTTCTACTTGCATTTTTACGTGCTTTCGAACTGCTAGGTTGGCAGAAGCTGGGATGAGTAACAGGCACTCACTCTGTTACGTGGCACTCGGGATTCGACCCGCCAAACTGCCGACCTTCTGATCGACAAGCTCAGCGTCCTAACCCACTGAGCCACCACGTCCCTTTCATAAGGCAGGACACAGGAACAATTTGGGAGAGTAGATGAATTTTTCAGAGAAAATTTAGAAAAACAAACATTAAAAACGGATGAGCCCAACATCTGGAACTAAAAAGCACGTGGTTTCATCTCCCTCTTTCTACCAGCCACTTCCTTCCTGACCCTTTTTTTCAGTAGTCTCTCTCTTTTTTCCCATCTCTTTATCCTCCTTCCTGGAATGCCGCCAAGAAAGGCATATGTAGGGGTTTTTTTGTGCTTTTGGAATGTGGTCAATGAATCTATGAAATAAAGTTGAAATTTGCCTATCCTTGACCATAAGGGGAGTCTGGAACTGGAGATCTGCTCCTACGATATATTACGATTAGATTTATTTCCTATCTTTATTTTGTAAAACTCAAGTGTACATGAAGCCCCTTCTTCTTAAAGGTAAAGGTAAAGGTTCCCCCGCACATGCATGCTAGTCGTTTCCGACTCTAGGGGCCGGTGCTAATCTCCGTTTCAAAGCCGAAGAGCAAGCGCTTGTCCGAGGACGTCTCTGTGGTCATGTGGCCGGCATGACTAGACGCCAAAGGCGCACGGAACGCTGTTACCTTCCCACTGTGGTGGTCCCTATTTTTCTACTTGCATTTCGAACTGCTAGGTTGGCAGAAGCTGGGACGAGTAACAGGTGCTCATTCTGCTACGCGGCACTCGGGATTCGACCCGCCAAACTGCCGACCTTCTGATCGACAAGCTCAGCGTCCTAACCCACTGAGCCACCTTCTTCTTACTTCCCTACAAAAACAATCCTGTGAAGTGGGCTGGACTGAGAGAGAGTGACTGGCCCAAAGTCACACTGTTACTGTTAGTATCTAAGGAAGGACTAGAACAAGGGGTGTCAAACTGCCGGCCCGCAGGCCAGATGCATCATGCCAAAACCACGCCCACCCCATTGCTGGCAACAGGAAAAAAAAGTCACGACACGTCACGCGACGTTGCTAGTTTGATACCCCTGGTGTGCTGGAGCCAGGAGGTACCAGCTTGCCAGAGCAACTGAGACGTTTTTTGGGTTTTTGATAGCAGAGCTAAGCCCCTATACTTGGTACATCAATCAGTTGTTTGGTGTCTGGCAACATGGCATGACGGTGAGGGCAGAGTGGGTTGCAAAATATTTACCAGCACACCACAAACTAGAACTCCCAGACTCCCAGATTCTAATTAGCACCTTAACCACCGCAACAATCTGATTCTCATTCCGCCGGGACCTAAAGACCTGGCTCTTTGAGCTTTCTGGCCTGGACTGAGAGTATTAATTGGGGTTTTAATTGAATTCTAATTGGGATTTTTATTTATTCAAGGTTAATGTAATCACTTTAATTGTTTTTAATTTTTGTAATTGTATTGTTTTTTAAAAAAACCTTGTGAACTGCCCTGAGTCCTACGGGAGAAGGGCGGTATATAAGTCTAATAAATATAAATATAAATATAAATATAAATATAAATATAAATAATATAAATATAAATATAAATATTCTCAGAATCCCTTTTTGTGGGATTTTGAGCAAATTAACAACTGCCTATTTTTAGCTTTAAAAAGATCTACCTATGTGAATGAGATCTGGGTTCCCCCCCCCCCCGCCCTCTACTCTCCCATTCCTTTTACTCCTGTAACTCTGTAAAAGAAATTAGAGTTTGTTTCAAGACCTGAAGAAAAAGAGAAAAGAGGATGAGTGAGTTAGCAGTGAAATCAGGAAGGAGACACAGCAGCCCTGGAGTTTTTAAAAGGCAAACAAGTATTAACACCCAGGTAAAAAAATCTGGCATCCTTAATTTCATCCTATCAACCTTTCCCATCCTTGTATGATCCAGATACGTTGGGATTGCAAGTCCCATAATTCCCAGTTAGTTGCCCCAACACAATTGGAGGTTGTCAAGTGAAAGTCCGTGAAGTATGTGGTGGTGCAGGATAAATTTATCCTGCTTGCAATGGCTAATCTCTGACTTGCTCTTCGACACGTGCAATTGCAAATCCTTATTTAGTAGTGTAACAATCAAGCAATGTGAACAGGTAACTACGAACAGCCCCAAGATCAGAGCTTCACACACTGAAACCCAAACCCTCTGATGCAACTTCTAGGGCCTTTCTGCAAATTGCTGCCAAATTGTCTTTCTTTCTTTTCTTTTTTTAATATGGCAGTCAGGGAAATTAGTCGCTGCTAAGGAAGTAATCCTGTTCACAGCATTTCATTATTTCAGCTTTAATTTAAAAGGCAACGCAATCAGGTTTTGCTTCTATCCTGGCCTTGTCTGATTACTGGAGCAGAGCTCCTGGCGCACCCACTCCAGGACCTAAAACAGATTGTGCGGCACCCCTAGAAACAAGGGTGGACAACAAGCAGCCCACAGGCAGCCTTTGGCTAGCAAAGATGCCTTTCTGGGATCTTAACGTGAAGTGGATTAACTCCCATCCTGCAATTATTAATGGCACAAAACCAAGCACTCGGCTCCTGTTTGCCAGATGATCTGAACTGGTGGGGTGAGAAGGAATAGAGATGAGAGGTGTGTTTGTTAAATAATACAATGTGCACATCAGGTGTCTGTGAGGGAAAAAGGATATGTCTGCTTTGATGGCCTCTGAGACGGTCCATGGACTCCAGTAATTGCCACCATCTTAAGGGCCACACCACAAAAGTGGGTGAAGTCAGCGGGCATTTTGGAAGGGGGAAATCAGAACAAACAATTGTACCTGGATTGCAAACATCTGGGCAACTTCAGGTCGTCCTCAACTTACAACAGTTCGTTTAGGGACCATTCAAAGTTAAAAATGGCACTGAAAAAAAGTGATTTAGGACCATTTTTGACACTTATGATCATTGCAGCATCCCCCATGGTCACATGATTTACATTCGGATGCTTGAAAACTGACTCACATTTATGACAGTTGCAGCGTCCCCGGGCGTGTGTGTGTCATGTGATCCCCTTTCGCCACCTTCTGACAACCAAAGTCAATGGGAAAACCAGATTCACTTAACAACCGGGTTACTAATTTAACAACTCCACTGATTCACTTAACAAATGTGGCAAAAGTCATAAAATGGGACAAACCTCACTGAACAAATTTCTTGGCAACATAAATTTTCCGCTCAATTGTGGTCGTAAGTTGAGGACTACCTGTACTGGAGGGCAGCAAACAGAAAATTCAGTTTTTACTACCACCTTGAGTTAATTTGGAGTTTTGAGGTCCTAGCTCAGAAATTTTGCAGAGTGAAATGTGTTCACTCATCCATCCATCCATCCATCCATCCATCCATCCATCCATCCATCTATATCATCTTATAGCACTTTGGATCCAGCATACAACTTTTTCTATGGAGGCATTTTCCAGGATCATCAGATGCGATGTAAACCATCAAAGCACAGAAGAGCGCTAAAGAGTAGACACTGCACATACATTCCTATGCCCTGTTTTAAAAATACTCCTTTTCTCCTGTCTTTGTATGACCACTATTCTGGACTCTGAGAGTGCTGCAGGTTAAATGATTTTTTTTTATTGAAAAGTTTTACAATACATTTTTTTAAAAGACAAAACCCCCTCCCAACCCCCTCCCCTCTCCCCAAACCTCCCACCCTTCCCTCCCCACCCCCTCCCCCCTCCCCGACTTCCCAGAGCTAAATACAGGGTATAAAAATACAAACAAACATAATCTACCATATGCAAACAGCAATGAAATATTAAATTCTATCGCACTTTAACTCTTATTAAAATAACTACAAGTAATTTATATATCACTTAAATCCAATACTTATTCAAATGCTAGGTGAAACTTTTTAGTCCCATATTTATTCTGAATGTAATCAATCCATCTTCATCCAGGTTAAATGATTTTGTGCACTGATTTAGTCTCGTTTCATTTCAGACATTCTCTTTCACCAAAACTAGTGTGAGGCTTACGTGCAACTGATCAAGATTTAACTTAAGGATAGCTCATCCTTAAGATGTTTTGGATTTTACCCCCATGAGTCCCACCATGGCTAAGAGGAAGGAATTGGGGGTGGTCCTTGTCCAAACATCTGGAGGGCATCAAGTTGCTTGTCTGATTGAACCATTTAAAATCTCAGCCACTTTTTTCAAAAAAAAAAAGGGGGGGAAACCAAACAAAGCTGTTTCTTAAAATACATATCAGGAAATGGCTCAAACCGGCTGACATGGCATTTGGCCAATCAGCTTTCACCCAGCTGGGGTCTTAAGACTCTGGCAGTACGAAGCAAATGTCAAAATTAGCTCTCAAGCACGGAAGCAAAATTCACCAGACTAGTTCATCCGCACCCTCCTGAGTATTTTTGCATTTCACATCATTGTAACAACAAAGACAACCCGACGGAAGGGAGTATGTGTGTGTCGGGTGGGCACGGAGTAACTTGTACACTTTCAGAAGTATAGTCATGTTAAGTCAGCCAGAGGAGAAACACGACGAAAGCCGTTCCTTTGTACTAAACTTTTGGGGGCAAGGCGAAGCAAGAGGGTGTTTCAGCAGGAAAACAGTGAGAGATCCTAGTTACTGGCTACTTTCTTAAGTGAGCAAATTTTTTTTAAAAAAAAGAATGAGGGACTAAGCCAGCGAATTTGCTATCCCATGAACTCTCCTCATTTATTTCACCCTGTGCATCAAATGACTTGGGAAAGCAAAGACTGGGGGTGATGGGAACTGATACCGCCAAATCCAGCAAACACCATCCCAGTCAAAGTCTGTTATATAGTTTGAGAGAAAAAAACCACGTCTCCCACCCCACCGCTGGCTTTCTGCTTTATCCAATGACTTTATCCCTGCCCTCCGAGCACCTACCCGGCAGCTACTTGGCATTCGGGCACTTTCTCTTCTCCCCAAGGCCCTCAGGAGAGTTTCCACCGTGTTCCGGGGCTTCATGGTGGCCGAGGAGACGATGACACATGAATCCTACTTGTGCCTCTCAGCCCTGGCTTGCCAAAATGCTTGAGCGCAGTTCCCACCGCCTCACGCCGCCAAGAGACGCCAGCCCTCTGCACGGTGCCAGGGGTTGCCGTCAGCTACGCTTCTGCTGGCTTCTCAATCCAGCCCATCCCTTGGAGGATGTGAGGCTGGAAACAATGAGTCAGGAGCCAAGCTGGGCTGAGAGTTCGAGGCCAGCCGTCAAGGGAGCACCATTTCCTGATTCACAATGACTCCTTCCCCTCGCAGGGAGGCAATGGAAAAGGAGGCAGCGGGCGGGAAAGAGGGATGGATTCCCTAGCAGAGGGCTCTAGGTCAGACCTCCAACCCTGGGCTTTCGCATCATCAGCAACTCCAAGGAGCCAGAAATCAGGAAGACTTTGGCAGAGAGGATACAAGGAAAGAGACAAATGAGACCAAGGATTGCATTTGTTGTTATTAGTTGCTAAGTCGTGTCCGACTCATTGCAACCCCATGGACAACGTTCCTCCAGGCCTTCCTGTCCTCTACCATCTTCTGGAGTCCATTTAAGCTCACGCCTACTGCTTCAGGGACTCCATCCGGCCACCTCATTCTCTGCCGTCCCCTTCTTCTATTACCCTCAACCTTTCCCAGCATTAGGCTCTTCTCCAGTGAGTCCTTCCTTCTCATTAGGTGGCCAAAGTATTTGAGTTTCAGCTTCAGGATCTGGCCTTCTAAAGAGCAGTCAGGGTTGATCTCCTCTAGGACTGACCGGTTTGATCGCCTTGCAGTCCAAGGGACTCGCAGGAGTCTTCTCCAGCACCACAGTTCAAAGGCCTCAATTCTTTGGCGCTCAGCCTTTCTTATGATCCAAATTTCACTGCCATACATTGCAACTGGGAAGACCATAGCCTTGACTATACGCACTTTTGTTGACAGGGTGATGTCTCTGCTTTTTAGTGTGCTGTCTAGATTTGCCAAGGATTGCATAGAGATTCTAAAAGAAGTCAGTCAGTCAGTCTGTCCGTCTGTCTGTGAATGATGCAGGAGAGTGACTATTGGGATGACTGTATGCCACAAGGGTATCCTCCTCAGGCACACATAGAGATACACACACAGAATTCCTGCAAGTAGAAAATGAACAGCCTAGGGGGGAAAAGAGCACTGTTTTTAAACCTCAGCAACTTTAAGTCATGTGGACTTCAACTCCCAGAATTCCATGGTCATACCGCCATGGGAATTCTGGAACTGGAAGTCCACACATCTCAAGTTGCTGAGGTTAAGAACTGCTGCTCTACTGAACTAATTTTCTACCACTTGGTGGTTTCATTTTTCAAAAAAAAAAAGTGGGGGGGGGGAAAGAGCCCTTAAAAATCAGGGATTCAAACCCAACCTTTGTTCAGTCTTTCACTAATTTCCATAGGGTAGCAGTACGGTACGTTACACAGATTCTCCGGGTTAAGAACAAGGATCCACTGACTGAGAAACGAGTCTGTAGGACAGACCTCTAAGCAGAGCCGGTTTTGAGGGAGGGATCCCTTGAGCCTGGCACCAGGGTCTCCTACACAATCATCACAACAACTTTATGTATCACCCTTTTGGGTTTATAGTTTGTGATACCACCCAAATGTGTTCAGGAAGGCCGATACAGCATTCAGGGATTCTGCTTGCTGACCTATCCTTGTCAGCTACTAGAATATTCAGCCAAAAGACTCATGAGCTCTCTCACTACTCTTACTACTCTATAGGGAAGGGAGACCTTAAATTGTGAAGAAATTACATCTTTGATTGTCCCATACGCCTTTAGGTTAAATGCCACATTGTGACCTTTGAGAAGCATGCCAAGGACAGATTGGTGGCCAGGACAAAAATGAAATTTGTTTTCATTCTATTTTCATTCTAAAAGAATGAAAATGAAATATATACGGTATTCTCCAATTTGCTTGGCAAGGCTTTTGGGGAAGAGGCTTGCCATTGCCTGCTTCCTAAGGATGAGAGAAAGTGATCGACCCAAGGACACAGAGCTGACTTTGTGCCTAAGGCAGTCTCCTGGTATCTAGCCTGGTGCCTTATCTATTACATCACACTGGTAACCAAAAAAGAAAGAAAGAAAGAAAGAAAGAAAGAAAGAAAGAAAGAAAGAAAGAAAGGAAGGAAGGAAGGAAGGAAGGAAGGAAGGAAGGAAGGAAGGAAGGAAGGAAGAAAGAAAGAAAGAAAGAAAGAAAGAAAGAAAGAAAGAAAGAAAGAAAGAAAGAAAGAAAGAAAGAAAGAAAGAGAGTCCAGTATGACTTCTGTTAACTCCTTGCATTTTCCTCTACCTGTCAAAGAGGCAGAATGTTTAGTTCATCACAATCCTACATAGGCAAATAATTCCTGTAATACTTGGCAGAACTGACGTGACCTTATGAAGCGCTGTCCTATGCATGGTGCTAGCTTCTACTCTGGAATAATCACAGCACAGGGAGAGGAGACCATTATAGAGAGGGACCTTAGGAAACCTTATGTCTCTTCCCACACTGAGCCTTAATAAAAGCAAGATTCATACAAGTAATTTTGTCCCCTCATAGCCTTCCTTAATCTGATAAGGCACACTACCGTACTTCCGAAATGTTTTAGATTGAAAAAAGAGGGGAAGGAGTGAAGGAACTGTAGCAAAAATAGAAAAAGTCCAGCACCAACTGGAAGACAAGATCATATAAAGAGAAGCAACCCCTCCCCATCCCCCCAAAGTCAAAAGTTCAGATTAGCTCTGGGTTGCAAACTGCCAAATCATTTCTCTTGCCTCTAAATCAGTGGTGGCGAACCTTTTAGAGACCGAGTGCCCAAACGGCAACCCCAAACCCACTTATGTAGTGCTGGGTGCCGTGTGGGCATGGCCCACTGGGTGGGCGTGGCTTTGGTGGTCATGGCAGACTGGGTGGGTGTGGCCAAGGTGGGCATGGTGACCTCAATGTTGCTCATGGGGAGGGACGCCTGTGGGGGCCAGGGAGAATTGGGGGAGATCCAGGGGGTCTCTGGCAGGTGGGGTGGTGGGCAGGACACTCGTCCTGCAGGGTGAGACGAGGTGAGGCAGGGCAGGGGTGCCATTGCCGTGGGGCAAGGTGTGGCAGGGGCAGCTGCTGCCTGACACCATCGGTCCCCGCACACAGAGGCCAGCGAGCATATGGGGGCCGACGGTGTCCGTCAGCAGCCCCAGCCTGCCGGCTCTTCGACCAGTGCACTCTGGGGCTCTGTAGCCCTCCGCCAGCAGTTCAGACAAGCCACCTCTGAGCTGGACAGCTGGCCGACAGCTGAGGAGGCGATGCAGTGGGTCCTGCTTGGGAAAAGGAGAGCATGCGAGGCCAGGAGGGACGGGACCAGGGGGCCAGGAGGGAAGCCAACTGTGCCAGGAGGCATCTGGCCATGTGGGCCCTCGGATGGCTGGTTGAAGAGGGATAGCTGCCATCTCTGGGGCATGGCACATGTGGCCACAAAGAGGGCTCTGAGTGCCGCCTCTGGCACCCGTGCCATAGGTTCACCACCACTGCTCTAAATACTGTAAATTGGATTTGCTGGCAGTACCTGTTTTGTTGGTAAGCCCTACCTTATGAATATTATCTTCTCCAAAAGGGATTGCTATCTATCTAGTACAGGGCTTTTCAACGTTTTCACCCATTGTACCACTTTTAGGGTATGGCAACATCCACGTACCACCAGTCGCCTAGCAAGGTGTCAAAAACTTGATGACCAAAAAAAAAAAAGGAAAAAAAGTGCTGAAGTACAGGTAGTCCTCGACTTACAACAGTTCGCTTAGTGACTGTTCGAAGTTACAATGACACTGAAAAAAGTGCCCCCCAAGCCACAGCCGAGCAAGACACCTGCCTGCCTTGCCTGTGCTCTTCCTCCTGGCTGAGGTTTTCATTGTTGTGAGCATTTCTGTTGACTCGTAGACACAGAGAAATCACAGATTATGCCAAATGAAATACTTGGAAGATCTGTCAGTTCCCCTTGTCCACACAATTAATCACATTGCCATACCTGTTGTACAGCATAGATTTTCTCTTATGGGAAGGATATCACATCTGAAAATCATATCTTCAGCTCAGCAGAGAGAAAGAGGGAAAGACAATGAGAAGTCAGTCTCCTAATACATAGATGAAGTTTGCATGCTTCACTTAATAACTTCATTCTGCTGGGTCATGTAGGACAATAAACTATTATTATTTTTTATTTCAAAATTTTTGGATGCAAATCCATAACTCTACAGTAAGCCAAAGACAATGTCCATGGGACAATGTCCAAAGAAGCAGATAGGGATTACAGCCATCAACAATGGTAAAATATTACTATTACTCTAGTACTACAGTATTATTAGAAACTATAGTGGAGAGGAAAAGGGCAGTGGCTATATCAGTGGTGTACATAAAGACACTGGAGCCCTATTCAGTTCTCATCTAGTTACATTTTTTTAGACTCTTAACTCCTTATAACTAAGAGCATGGCACTAATGGAAGCTAATATTTGTGTGTCCAATCACACAAAAGAATTTTCAACCAGTGGTACGGGTACCACCTGTGGTACATTGGCACCTGGCAGGTGGTACGCGACCATCCTAGAAAAGTGGTAATGGGGGAGGGGAATGGCAGCACCACACAAGCCTGAGTGAGAGATGGCTGGAGCTGCAGGACTGTCAGGGCTCAGTGGAAGCGCCAGGATCAGCACTTCTTCGGGGCTGTCAGGGTTCAGTGGAAGCATGAGGATCAGCGCCAGGCTCCAGCTGGAGCTCAGCACTAATCCTGGCGCTTCTGCTGAGTCCAGAAGTAGCGCCGATCAGCTGGAATGTTGCAGTATCTCCAGGGTCTTGTGATTTACATTCAGATGCTTGGCAACTGATTCATATCTATGACGGTCACAGTGTCCCAGGGTCATGTGAAGTGACCAAAACCTGCTGCAACCACCCAGCAGACGGGGGGAATAAAAACCAAACACCTCCGCCACCCCACCCCCGCTCCCAATCCTCAACAGAAATGCTCACAGCAATGAAAACCTTGCTTGGTGTCTTGCTCGGCTGTGGCTTGGGGGGCACTTTTTTCAGTGCCATTGTAACGTCAAACAGTCACTAAGCCGACTGTTGTAAGTCGAGGACTACCTGTACTTCATCAATTTTTCTCCTTTTTTTTGGTCATTAGGTTTTTGACACCTTGCTAGGTGACATGGTACTCGGATGTTGCCATATCCTAAAAGTGGTACAATGGGTTGTGAAAAGGTTGAAAAGCCCTGTTCTATTCCATTCCAGTCCATTCTATTCTATTCTCAAGGTTGAACTGTAAAAATGCTGATGCTTTGTGAGCTTAGCTGTTTTCCAGCAGATGTTTCGTTACCCAACTAGGTAACATCATCAGTGATAGCATGGTTAAGATCATAGTTGGTTTTTTTTTACAAGTTCCATCTGGCAGATCCTGGTATTTCATTAAAAACAAAAATCTCATTCCTAAAAGTCTTTCTCCACTAAGGAGCAATGACATTTTTGTTTGTTTGCTTGCTTATTCATTAAATTTCTACACCGCACATCTCACCTAAGTGACACTGAAGATTATCCATCCTCAGGCCAGCAGAAAACTACATGGGCATGAAATCTGCTGTCCCCATTGCCAATCCATGGTCTGTTGGTATTGCTTCTCTTCCTGGCCACTGCCAGTGAAAGTAATGGGTGACAAAGCCTAACAGATTTTACACAGCTTGGAGGAATCTGGAACAAGGGGAAAAATAACCCTGGTTAAAGCTAAGGATACATAATAACTCATCCCTGTCTCACTCATACACTAGCAGGGGTAGGCAACCTCAGCTCTTTTGTGACTCATGGACTTCAACTCCCAGAATTCCTGAGTCAGCGTAGCTGATTCAGGAATTCTGGGAGTTGAAGTCCATGAGTCATAAACGAGCCGAGGTTGCCTACCCCTGCACTAGGCATAAGATAAAGACAGCATCCTAAGCATATAGCCGAAAAAAGAGTGTTAAGTGGGAGTGCAAATATTGTTTAAAGTGCTGGAGTATTAATTTGCAATTCTACAACACACACAAATATATACAAACATACATACATTCATACATACATACATACGTACATACTCTGGTACAGGGAGCTTTAGACAGATCACCCTCAGCACCATAAATAAAAACGCAGACTGCACATTCCCTTAATTTCCCCCCCCCTCCCCCTGGAAAGAAAGGATTATGGAAGAAGTGCTGGGGAAAGACTTGACAATCGTCAGTGGAAGATGAAATCGTCAGGATTTTTTCTTCTTCTAAAACTCCATGAGCAACGCAGGCCATTGCACCATGGAAAAATAAATCTCGCTTGGAAGGACGCCAAACCAAATCCCCCTCTCTTTCTCCTGCCTCCTCAGTCTGCAAACTAAAATACTACTAGCCATCCGTTAACACAGCACTACCTAATGGTTGGAGAGCACTATATCCATTCGATGAAGTACTACAGAGATTACTCATAGGTCATTAAAAACGTATCAAATTATTTGGCTGAGACGATAAAACTAAACTGATGGGCAGGGCGAACCAGCCAAAAGCAATCAATGAGGCTGGCTAATTTTATTTTTTATTTTATTTTAATCCCATTTATATCCCGCCCTTCTCCGAAGACTCAGGGTGGCTTACAATTTTAAAGCACAAATCAATGTGCTTAGCAATAGCCTTCATTCTATGTATATGCCTGCTTATTAGGGCTTTCACACACACCCCAAGCGCCATTATTACAAAGTCAGCTTATTGCCCCCAACAATCTGGGTCCTCCTTTTACCTACCTGGGAAGGATGGAAGGCTGAGTCAACCTTGAGCCTGGTGGGACTCGAACCTGCACTAATTGCAGGCAGCTGGTGTTACTTAAGGAGGCATTAGCCCACTGCTCCACCAAAGCTCTTGACCCAAAGTTACTCCGTCCCTAGCTCCTGCCCTCCCAGCAGTTCGAAAGCCTGCAATTTTGCAAGTAGATAAATGGGTACCATTTATCAAGTAGATAAATGGGTGGGGAAAACCTAGCTGTGCTTGTGTGTGTGTGTGAAGAAAGCAGAAGCTGGCACCGGACCTGGCTGGACCCGACACCAGGCGAGGCGTGACTAGATCGGCAGAGGAGTCCGGAAGAGCCAGCAAACCTACCACTGCTAGTCAACTGGAGTAAGCTAGTTCGCCCTCTGCAGTGCGCTAAGGATAAGGCACCCAGGCGCTGAACAGAATGTACTAGCAATTTAGGCTGTCAGGACTGCATTGTGTCTAGCATTTGCAGATTTCCCTGATACTGTATGCCACATGCTAAATAAATAGATCTGGCGTTATCTCATGAGAATGACTCTGAAGGTGGCCATGGGAAATGGTCAACCTTTTTGGCGTGTAACTCCTCCTTTTCTCATTTTTAATGGCATGGGATCCTGCCCTTTTCATGTTTCATACATTTTAAGGGAAATCAAGGGAAACAGCGTCAGAGAGAAATTAATCCCCATCAGTAGCTTGAAAGAATGGCTAGAAGCATATATCAGATGGTAGAGGACGGACAGACCTCAGCACTGAATGGATAAGGATTGGCAAAGTTGCAAGCTGATATCACATTTCCGGCTACCTCGGATGATCCAGCAAATTAAATGCACTATTGAAAAAAAGATATGCTTTCCCAGTTTCTCTTCCCTGTCAATAGATTGGCGTGCAGAAACACAAGAAGCTTGGTGGGAAAGACAGAGTCCAGTAGTAATAAGTGGCAAACATCTGGAGCACCACTTGAACACCATTGGAAATGATAAGGTCACCACCAGTCAATTGCAAAAGGCAGCTTTATGTGGAACAGCTTACAACTTGTGATAATATCTTTAACACCACGGAAGAACAATATCTGCCCAGGCCCTAGATCCTTGGGAAGTACGAAATAGGTAGATAAAAATGCCAAATCCTATCTAACCATTGGCTGTCTCTGTGACAAACCGTGATAATAATAATAATCAGTCTTCTTACGATAGTCCTGTAAAATAAATCCTTCAAGTCATATTCATGTTCAAATATATGAAAATAATCTTTTTTCCCCCTTGAAAGTCACGTGGAAGTAATTAGCCACTGCCTTCTTCCAGGGTGTTTCTTCCTACTGCCTGCTCTAACTTATAGTCCTGGGATTTCCTGCTAGTCTCCCCTCCACAAACTTTCCAGATATGACTCAGCTTACCATTTTGGGGACCAGCCAAGGTTAACCGCCACCTGCTGGGGATGGTATGCCTATTCCCAAGCTCTGCAAATAGCTCCAAGAATTGAGCGAATGATTTTTAAAACCACCAACCATACGTTTGCCTATGTCAAGTGGAAATACGCTCAGAGCAAGAAGACAGAAATGCCTTTGTAAAGTAGAAGCACACTGGTTCTCTTCTGTCCCCTTTCAGGATATTAAAATGGTATGCATTTCTGAGAGGTGGGGACTACCCCAAACATCTGCATTCTAGCTGTCCTTTTTTTCTGTAAGCTTCACTATGCTGTCTTTGTAAGTTATTTGCTCACTATCTCTTTCCCTCCATTGCTGTTCTGTCACTTCCTTGCTCATCACCTCTCAATCAGGGATCAAATGAGCCAAAGAGGCAGCTAAGAATAAATAACCATCTCTGGATACCATTACTAAAAGCGAGTGCCTAGCCTTTTGACTGGGGTGAATAAGGAATGAATGGTCAATCTTTCCAGAGGATGTGCTCAAGATAAAATATAACGTCCTTATATTAATAACATAACTGGATGCCATTCTATTACTGTGCAATCAGCCCATCTCACTTTTCAACCTTTCAGCAGTGAATGCTTTGGAGACAGTAGAATCCTGTACAATGGACGCACCATTATAGATGTTTCTTTAGTTGTCCAACTCTTCCAACAGCTGCAAAGGATCCTATATTATTATTTTGTGTTTGTTTCTGGATTCAAACAGGTTTGTGGATGAGGACAAGAGGCTTCAGTTTTCAGACGTATTCACATAGTCCTCATTTAGTGACCACAACTGAGACTGGCAACTTGTTCATTGAGCAAAGCAGTCACTAAGTGAAACCGTGACTATGCTTATGAACTTATTTCGGCTTTCCAGCCCTGACGTAGGTTACAAATGTGGGAATCGGTTGTTGCTTTTTCATCACTGCGATAACCGAAACAGTCACTAAATGAGGCAGTCACTAAGCAAGGCCTACCTATACGTCCAAATATTAAATGCTAACATAGAACAAGGGAGGGGCTGTCATCCTCCTGACTGGATGGGACAGATGATACATTTCAACAAACTGCTGTTTTCCAAGCATCACTCAGCTCCTAATATTTCTCATCGTGATAAGCAAGTGCCACAGCTTGCCAAGGTCTGAGATGGTTTCCTGGACTGATTCAGCACAATAGTTCTCACTTTTTAAAATTTAAAACACAGGTTTCCGCATATGAAGCCTGAACTGACTGTTTTAATTCTTTTATTTCAAAAAAAAAAGGTTGTTAATCCTCTTTGTGGGGTGGGGGGAGAAATGATATCAAGAAACTCGGGACAAAAGTAAAAAAAAAGCGACACCCTCCGTCTCTCCGGCAAACTCCCATCATCACAATCTAGATCGCATTCTCTTGCAAGTAGAACTTCCTTCTAAGAGGGAGCCGGCCCATCATGCAGCCTTTTACCTTAATGCACACACTCTGAATCTCTTCCTGCATCTGCCCACAATCTGCAGCAAGAGGAAGGGCTCTCCTGAACATTCCTGTTGCTCCAAGCAAGGAACTGATAAGGAGAATATCCAGCTGCCTCCAGGACCATTTATTTATTTTTATTTTAATTCCATTTATATCCCGCCCTTCTCCGAAGACTCAGGGCGGCTTACAAGCTTAGCAGTAGCCTTCATTCTATGTATATGCCTGCTTATTAGGGCTTTCACCCCCCCCAAGCGGCATTACACCATACACTGTCAAAGACACACACACACACACACACACACTTTGCTTCTTGCTTACCTTCATGCTTTCTCTGCACCCAAATTTGTGGCTGATAACTCTACCGCTGTTCAGCTGGCGATAGGTTCTGAACTGGGCTCCATCGGTTGCCACCCACCTCCCCACTTGCCTTATTCTTCTTCCCGGCAGGAGAACGCTCCGAATGTCCCTGCTGTTATAGAGAACCTGGGAGTCTCTGGTCTCTCTCCTCCTCTCCCCTCCCTCTCTTCCTTTCCTTTCCTTCCACCCCCCACTCCCCCCATTGCAGATATGTTTCCCAGCCCCCTTCTTTACCCTCCTAAAACAGGGAACGGTCATCAAATTGCATTTCCTGCTGGAGGCATGAAACTCTTAGAAATCCTCTAATAATAATAATACTCAGGCAGAAGACACTGAATTAGAATAGTCACAATACAGCACACCACACACCTAGGTTTGGCTTGCCCCTCTACATTCTGAGCCAGCCCTGGGGAAAAACAGGTCTTCAGAAAATAGTGCTTTCCCTGTACAAAAACTAGACAGTATCCATATCTTATTTTCTCTTTTATTTTGGGGGAGGGGGGAAATACCCCAAGGCATTTGTTCCTTAAGAGACCAGTGTGCATATGTTTGAGTGTGTATACAGATTAAGCATTCCTTCTGAAATCTCTCCTTCCCCCCACTCTCTTTGTGTGTGTGTGTGTGTGTGTGTGTGTGTGTGTGTGTGTTCTTCTCACTCTTTCTCTCTCTCTCTCTTTGTCTCTTTCTGTCCCTAACTCTCTCTTCTCTCTCTCTGTCTCTCTATCTTTCTTTATCTCTCTCGGTCTCTCCTTCTCTATCTCTCTCTTTCTCTCTCTCCCTTTTCTTTCTCTCTCCTTTTCCTTCTCTCTTTCTGTCTCTCATCTCACTCTCCTTCTCACTTTCTCTCCTCTGTCTCTCTCTTTCTTTGTCTCTCTCTCTCTCTGTCTGTTTCTCTCTCCTTCTCTGTCTCTTTCTCTCTCTCTCTCTCTCTCTCTCTCTCCTTTTCCTTCTCTCTCTCTCTCTGTCTGTCTCTCTCTCTCTTTCTCCTTCTCTGCGTATGTGTGTGTAGAGAGAGAAAGAGAGTGAACAGGTCTGTTCAAAGCTCCAACAGCCGAGAACCCCATGATTAGTAGTGTGACACCGATTGGTTCAAAGCAAGCAAACAGATGCAATTCTACCCCAACTGTGCAAGCTGCAAAAAGCAACCTTACCCTTTTGATCATGTTGATGACCTTTCTGGGGAAAGTTTTTGCTTTTCAAACCAAGGACAGCATATACAGAACATTCGCAAAATTATGATTACACTACTCTGAATGTTCATACCCACGGAGGATTGCCGGGTTTTGAACTAAAATTGCCTTTATTAGATGATTGAAAGGTACTTCTTGAGATATGTAAAGCTTCAACTGTGGAGCCTGCTTGCAATTGTTGCTCTTTTAAGCTATTTTTAATCCAAGTTGTATTTTAAGAATGTTCTAAATATGTTCCAAGCTGTTATATGAATATTAATAAAAGAATATTCTTTTATATTAATGCCTGGAGAAGGAAGGAAGGAAGGAAGGAAGGAAGGAAGGAAGGAAGGAAGGAAGGAAGGAAGGAAGGAAGGAGGAGGGAGGGAGGGCGGATCCAAACTATAGCTTTATTTGGAAGATACTTTTAACTAAGTATGGCTAAATGGAGAAGTGCCTGGCTGCAAACCTGATTTGAGTGCCTTACATTATGATCAAGAATGAAAAATCAAAACTCTGCAAGGGAATTTGTAATTCTTGGTAATAGGGCCCTTGGCCTGCCTTGCAGCCACCAAGGGACAAAAGCTGCATTGCAAGATACCGGTACTTGGAGACAAAGACGAGGGCTAGAAATGGAGAGAAAGGATAGACTGTCTCCTCATTGTAGGTATGTAAAAGCAACTTGGCCCACTCTGCTGCCCTGTTGCTATTCTTAACTTGCATTACATTTTCTATGCATCAAATCTTTCTGCAAGTCATCCTGACCAACGTCTCTTAAGTAGAAAAACTGAGAAGACTGGTCCACACCGATGCTCTTGGACATCATGTTTTAGTTTCGCTCTTTAAATCACCAGCAGCCATTTCTAGTAGCAACTCTACAGTCCCCAGAGACTAGACTAGAGCTAAAAAAAAATGGCAGGCTCCTAATGTCTCAAACAAGAGGCCAAGGATAAGGGAGGCAGGAGACTGCAAGCCAGCAACATCTGGGGAGACCCAGATTTGTCCTAGAAGAAATGCTGGCAAAATAAACAAAAAGGGGAGGCGGGGACATGTACCAATGTGAAAAAAGGAATTATTTTTGGACTGAACATTATATTGCTATGTGGGGCAATTTACAGGGGCTTCACAATCAGCAACATGCAAACTACACTTAGGTGATGTTGTTCTTCAGAACATACAATAATCCTGATGGAGCTTGTTACTTTCCACAAGTCGTAATAGCTAATACAGGCTCAAGAGAGTTTCCTAAATTATGGAGAAGCAATAGAGCCTCAGCAGTGTCTACGTATGATCCTGTCTATAGGGTTTAGGTAGCTTCATTGTAGTCACCAATATACCCATGACCACTTCTCTGGATATTTGTTAGGATCCCCGTCCCATCTACCATAGTTGGGTCTAATTGCAGGTAGTCCTCAATTTACAACCACAATTGATCCCAAAATTTCTGTTGTTAAGTGAGACGTTTGTTAAGTGGGGTTTGCCCCGTTCTATGACTTTTCTTGCCACAGTTGTTAAGTGAATCTGGCTTCCCCACTGCCCTTGCTTGTCAAAAGGTCACAAAAGGTGATCACATGTCCCTGGAGACACTGCAACTGTCATAAATATGAGTCAGCTACTAAGCGTCTTAATTTTGATCATGTGACCATGGGGATGCTCAATGGTTTTAGGTGTCAAAAACGGTCACGAGTCACTTTTTTCAGTGCCGTTGTAACTTTGAACGGTCACTAAATGCATTGTTGTAAATCAAGAACTACCTCTATTTTAATTAATAAATAGGAAATTGTCTAGCTGCAAAGGAAAGGGAGGCCTTCTAGATAAACATTGTGCCCACTTATCAAGGAAATTGACCAAGATAATCTGGGGACACAGATGGCTTCTGTGAGGGGGGCCAGGAGAAAAGTGAACATTTGCCTTCACCCTCTCCGTGTGGCTGCCATTTTGGGAAGCGTCTTCGGCCTGCCTAAACTTCCCAGCATCCAACTCTCTTCAAAATCCAACGTCATTCTCAATTAGAATTACTTCACCAGGGATTTGGTAGAAGAGAGACTTGAACTCTAAATGTCCCTCTTTCAAAGCTTTTCTACTTTCCGTCGAGATGCCAACCTTCTCCTATACCTTTAAGAGTAAGGTAATCTGTGAAAATAATTTGCTGGTGAGGTTTCTCCTAGTTATAAATATAAGCATCCACTTAGAAAAGGGAGGTGGTTGTAGAGCCATTAAAATAAGCATACCAATTTACTAAATTCTTTTAAGTTATTTCTGATGTACTATGTTGGAAATTAACTGATTAGTTAAGGAGAAAAGCAACCTAGAACTAAGGAGAAACTTCCTGACAGTTGGAACAACTAACCAGTGGAACAACCTACCTCCAGAAGCTGTGAATGCTCCAACACTGGAAGTTTTTAAGAAGAGACTGGACAGCCATTTGTCTGAAATGGTATAGGGTTTCCTGCCTGAACAGGGGGTTGGACTAGATTTAATTTAATTTAATTTAATAATTTGATTTCTATACCGCCCTTCTCCCGAAGGGCTCAGGGCGGTGAACAGGGCAATACACAATAAAAATCAAATACAAAAATTAAAAAACCATTAAAAAACCATTAAACATCATGCCCATAAAATCAATACATATTAAGTTAAAAATTAATTTTAAAAACCCAACCCCATCCCGTCAGACCAGGCCAGCTTGTTCGAAAAAGAATGTTTTAAGATCGCGCCGGAAGGAGCGAAGGTCGGGGGCCGTCCGGAGCTCAACCGGTAAGCGGTTCCAGAGGTCTGGCGCGCCCACAGAGAACGCTCTCCCCCTGGGGGCCACCAATCGGCATTCTTTGATCGGCGGCACCCTGAGGAGGCCCTCTCTGTGGGAGCGCACTGGACGGAGGGAAGTTGACGCCGGTCGCAGGTGTTGCCGTAGGTAATCCGGACCCATGCCATGAAGGGCTTTGTACGTCATAACTAACACCTTGAACCTCACCCGGAGAGCAACCGGTAGCCAATGCAGCTCGCGGAGCAGAGGTATAACATGGGAGTATCGGGAAGCTCCCAAGACGACTCGCACGGCTGCATTCTGCACCAGCTGGAGTCTCCGGGTGGACCTCAAGGGCAGCCCCATGTAGAGAGCATTACAGTAGTCTAGACGAGAGGTCACGAGCGCATGAGTGACTGTGCGCAAGGCATCCCGGTCTAGATAGGGCCGCAACTGGCGCACCAGGCGAACCTGGGCAAAGGCCCCCCTAGTCACAGCTCCAATATGCTCTTCCAAAGAGAGCTGTGAGTCTAGAAGGACCCCCAAGTTGCGGGCCCTATCTACGGGGGGTAATAGCTCACCCCCCATGGCCAATGATGGAATAATCGGAATTTCCCGGGATGCCGGCACGAACAGCCACTCAGTCTTGTCAGGGTTGAGTCGAAGCCTGTTCCTCCCCATCCAGACCCGGACCGCCTCCAGGCAACGGGACATCACGTCGAGGGCATCACTGGGGTGGTTTGGGGTCGAAATAAAAAGCTGGGTATCATCAGCATATTGGTGATACCCAACTCCAAAACCACGAATGATCTCACCCAGCGGCTTCATATAGATTTTGAACAGGAGAGGCGAGAGAACCGATCCCTGAGGAACTCCACAAATGAGAGGTCTCAGGGTCGATCTCTGCCCCCCTGCTAACACCGACTGCGAACGTCCCAGGAGGTAAGAGGAGAACCACTGGAGAACTGTGCCTCCCACTCCTAACCGCCTGAGACGTCGCAGCAGGATACCATGGTCGATGGTATCAAAAGCCGCTGAGAGGTCTAAAAGGACTAGGACAGAGGAACAACCCCTGTCCCGAGCCCGCCAGAGATCATTCACCAGCGCGACCAATGCCGTCTCCGTGCTGTACCCGGGCCTGAAACCCGATTGGTACGGGTCTAGGTAGTCAGCTTCCTCCAAGAACAAAGGGAGCTGATGCGCCACCACGCTCTCAACAACCTTCGCCAAAAAGCGAAGGTTGGAGACCGGACGATAGTTGTTTAAAATTGCTGGGTCCAAGGCAGGCTTCTTGAGGAGGGGTCTCACCACCGCCTCCTTCAAGGCGGCGGGAAAACTACCCTGACTCAAAGAAGCAGTAATCACTGCCTGGAGCCAGCCTCGTGTCCCATCCCGGGCTGCATAAGTCAGCCAGGAGGGGCACGGGTCCAACAAACACGTGGTGGAGCTCAGCTTCCCCATGATCTTGTCCACTTCTTCAGGGGTCACAGGATCGAACTCTTCCCAGATTAAATCGACAAGACCGCCCGTATCCTCTTCGTCAGACTCTGCCCAGTCGGAGTCCAAACCGGTCCGGATCCGAGCGATTTTGTCCGACAGAAATCGACTAAACTCCTCGGCTCGACCCTGCAAGGGTTCCTCCCTCACCTCCTGATTAAGGAGAGAGCGAGTCACCCTAAACAGGGCGGCCGGGCGATTATCTGCGGACGCAATGAGGGTGGCAAAGTGGTTAGACCTAGCCACCCTCAATGCTGCGAGATAAGTTCTCGTAAACGACCTTAGTCATAACCGGTCGGATTCGGATCGGCTGGACCTCCAACAGCTCTCTAGGCCCCGTCTCCGACGCTTCATCTCGCGGAGCTCCATGGAGAACCATGGGGCCCGTTGGGATCTGCGTCTGGTCAAGGGCCGCATGGGTACAACTTGGTCGTGTGCCCCTGTGGCTGCCCTTTTCCAGGCTTCCACCAGGGCATCGACCGAGCTGTGAGCAAAGGAGGCAGGTGGAGGCCCAAGCGCCGTTTGGACCCGCTCAGGGTCCATAAGGCGCCTAGGGCGGAACCATCTTGTTGGCTCAGCAACCCCACGACAGGGAGTGGCAAAACGGAAGACCATCCGCAGGAGATGATGATCGGTCCATGACAGGGGTGAATTAATTGGGGAACCCCCCCCAAGATCATCTAACCAACATCCGGATAGAAAAACCAGATCGAGCGTGTGACCCCCCCCCCGTGAGTTGGGCCCAGAATAACCTGCTTCAGGTCCATGGCCGTCATGGAAGCCATGAACTCCCAAGCTAACTCAGATGATCCCCCCAGGGATGGTAGGTTGAAGTCACCCAAAACTATAAGTTTGGGGAACTCAACCACCAACTCTGAGAGGATATCGAGAAGCTCAGGCAGGGCTGCTGCCATGTGTCTAGGTGAAATATACACCAGCAGCAAGCCCAACTGAGCTCTGGGACCACATCTCAGGAGGAGGGACTCACACCCGGCTATCTGGACTATGGTGGCCTCCCGCGGACATAAGGTCTCCCTCACAACATGACCTCCAAGGTCCCTTCCAACTTCTTCTTCTTATTATTGTTGTTGTTGTTGTTGTTGTTGTTATCTAAATATAAGATGGTCAAGTAGTTACCTCTCAAAAAAAATAGATAGATAAATAGCACAGGTGAGAACTACTCTATGTCAAGTTAAACTTTTTCTTAGGTCGAACTGGATTTGCAAAAAGAAAAGAAGACTGAAATTTTGTGCCAAGACAAGGGAAAACCACAAACTGCATAGATGTGGTGATCTAATTGCATATCTCCGAGTAACAGAGGCAAGGAGATTAACACAATTTAGTTCTGTGATAGCTTGCGTAAGGCCCCTTAACCTGGCCATGAAATTTCTCTGTTCTTGACTGAGATTTCCCCACATCTCCTAGCCTTCATAAAGGCTTAAATCTTGCTTTTTTTTAAGTGAAAAGACAAACGCGGCTTCCCAAAACACTGAGCTCTGCTCCAAATATCAATACATGGGCAGTGTTTCTCAACTTCAGCAACTTAAAGATGTGTGGACTTCAACTCCCAGAATTCCTCAGCCTGCAGGCCGGGGAATTCTGGGAGTTGAAGTTTACAGATCTTAAAGTTGCCAAGCTTGAGAAATATCGCCCTTTAGAGAAACAGAATTGCAGAGAATTGCAGGGAGGGGGGGGGAATTGCAATCCTGGACAATACAAAAAATCCAGGTCTCCTCAGTTCTCTAGGGGAAAAGCCAGGCCATGATAATGTTTTGTTCCGTTTTGTTTTCTTCAGGACAAACGCTGTCTTTCTTTTCGCAAGGTCTTCTCTGAAACAGAACTATTTAGAAATTGTGTGAAATACTTTAGCCCAGGGGGTCTTCAAACTTGGCCCTTTTATGACTTGTAGACTTCCAGAATTCCTCAGCAGGCTGGCTGAGGAATTCTGGGAGTTGAAGTCCACAAGTCATAAAAGGGCCAAGTTTGAAGACCCCTGCTTTAGCCAGTTCTCCCAATTTTATCACTTTGGCACCTCCAGAACTCTTTGTAAATCAGGGAGTGCCATCTTCTGGTTAGATATTAAACTGCATGAGAAATAAAATGAGTTGTAGAGAATAAACCAGGGGTGTCAAACTCAATTTCATTGAGGGCCGCATCAGCATTGCAGTTACCCTTGAGGGGCCGGGTGGGTATGGCCAGGGTGGGCGTGGCCTACTGTTTGGGCGTGGCTGGAGTGGGTGTGGCCTACTGGGTGGGCGTGGCCAGCTCTACATCGTTCACGTCAAGGGTGCCTATGGGGGCTGGGCAGGAGTGGGACAAATCTGAGGTTCTCTGGCAGGAGATGGGACCGGGGCAAGTGCCAAGGCATGGTCCACTGGAGGAGCCTCACTGATCCTCTCAGGCCATGCGTGTGGGGGGTGGCTGGACGGTGGTGTGGAGGTCAAATGCCCAGCCTAGCCCTCAAGCACCCACAGCATTAAGCCCACCCCCACTTCCCCAAGAGGGTGCCCAGCTGCTGTGCTTGCTCTCCTTAGCCAGGTTGCTCATGATGGGTATGAGAGCAACGTCAAGAGGGAGGCCCGGCTTTGTATCCAAAGCTTCCTTAGCAAAAGGATGGGAGACCACCCAGGTTAGGCCAGGAGGAGGGGGCAAGGGGATGGTGAAAGGGCAGCAGGGAAGGACTAAGGCAGGACTTCCCTCAGACCCTCCCTCTCTCTCCTTCCTTCCTTCCTTCCTTCCTTCCTTCCTTCCTTCCTTCCTTCCTTCCTTCCTTCCTTCCTAAGAACAGTGATGGGAAAATATTTGAAATGAGGGAGGGAGAAAAACAGGAAAGAAATGCAGCTGGGGAAGTGTCATCCTTCATGAGGAATGAAGAAATGCACCATCGCCCGGAAGTGGCCAGCACATGGCCCTCCTCACAGCGCCGAGAGGCTGAGCCAGTGGCACAAATCTGAAGAGAATCACAACGCTGCCAGCCCCTAGCCTGCCCGAAGTAGGCAGGGCCATGTGTTGGCCACTTCCAGGCGATGGTGCATTTCTTCATTCCTCACAAAGGGTGATACCTCCCCAGCATGCACCTAGGGGGCAGGGCCGATGCGGCAGGGGCCAGTCCCTCACTGTTTCCAGAATGGCTTTGCGGGCCACATGAAACCACTTCGCGGGCCGGATCTGGCCCCCGGGCCTTGTGTTTGATATGTCTGGAATAAACTCACAAAAGTCCCTTTTGTTTCCAATGCTCCATTGTGCTGCTATTCACACGCACACGCACACGCACACCCCAACACACATACAAATACACAACTGTGGCTTTCTTCTCACATGTCAGTTAATACAATGCAGTATACTCTGTTTGTGACAATTTTTTTTAAAAAAAAAACAACCCTACATCAATGCATAGCATTGTAATTGTGGGAGAAGTTGGAGGAGTGTAAATCGTTCTTTGTACTTTATCATCTGTGTTTATAGCAGAATCCACACTGAAAGCCGCAAGTACAACTTTGCAGCCCCATGCAACATGGAAGGTCTTACAGATCATTTCAAACATTTCTCAAAATAAGGCTTCTAAATGAATGTGCTGTTCCACATTGGCTTTAAAATAACAACACTGATTTTTTGTTCATAGCCGTGCATATCTAATCATCATTATCATCACTGTAACCCCCTCCCTTTCCAAAACTGAAGGAGAGGAAATGGAGGATAACCATGAATTCCTTGCTTGCAAATGCTTGGCTACTACCAGCAATAAAACTGAAGTTAAAAAAAAATTCCTGAAACCCCCTGGCACCGAACAGTGGTAACATTATAAGATTGCAAAGCACAAAACTCAATCGCCAAGGGACACTGACATCAACAATACCAAAGTCATAAAGTCGGTTAGGGAGGGGGGGAAAGTAGGATGCAAAGAGAGTCTTTGTTAGCTTGGAGAGGGTTTTGTATATCTCAGACATCACACTACCAAGAAAAATATCTTATATACCTTGACATGGCTACCTGCACTGTTTTTCTACTGAGCTGTTCTAAGCACATAAAACAGCGACTGTGCAAGGGGTAGCATTCCCCAGCAGGCTATAAAGTTGACTTGGGTTGATTTCTGCAACTCTGAATAGCATTGGTTCAAGTGGCAAAGGTAGTCCTCAATTTATAACCACAACTGAGACTCTAGAGATTTCCAGTGCTAAGAAAGCTGTCTGTTAAGTGAGCCGTGCCCAGTTCTACAACATTTTGCCACAGTGGTTAAGCAAATCCATGCAGTTGTTAAGTGAATCACATGGTCACAAACTGAATCTAGCGTCCCACAATGACTTTGTTTTGTCTGAAGCTGGCTGGGAAGGTTGCAAATGGCGATCACAGGACCCAGGTGAATCTGTAACCGTGGTAAATATTTGCCAGTTGCCAAATTTCGATCATGTGATTTGTGGGGATGCTGCAATGGTCTTAAGTGCAAAAGCTGGTCATAAGTCACTTTTTTCAGGGCCACTGTGACTTTGAATGGTCACTAAACAAATGACTGTAAATTGAGGACTAATCTGAATTCAAGTGGTGGTTCATGGTGAGCCAACTTTTCACAATTACTTATCTGCGCTGTCTTGTTATTTATTTATTTATTTATTTATTTATTTATTTATTTATTTATTTATTTATTACCAAGATTTATAAGGCTGTACAACTAAAGTGCTGTGATTCTGAGCGGCATACTAAATAACAGCTCCTCCTCTAAAGTTAGGTAGTCCCTTACTTTTATTTTGCTTTTGAAAGAAAACTGATTTAAATTCACTTTTGTGTTGACCCACGAGTGCACCAATCCACTCAAGGGGATCCCTTCGAAACGTCCAGACCAGCTATTTTGTGTATATTCTTTACACATTATTTTGTCACTATTTCCATAAGATTTAATGTCTTCAACAAAGCTATCCAGGATGTCATTGCAGAGGCCAAATATCATTTCTGTAAATGTCTATTCCTCTCCTAGACTTAATAATACCAAATATATATTTAAAAATGCATTTTAATCTGCAACGCTATCAAATACAGACTTGGATTACTTTTTTTTAAAAAAAAAACAACCCACGATCATCCAATAAGGTCTGGAGGGGGTTTTTTTGTAAGTAAAAATTTATATTCAACTAATTGGACAAGTCTTGATTGGATATAGTAGCCCTTAGGTACTTTTTTACTCTTTGGAATATGAGAAAGAAATAAACAATATTATCTGAAAGAAAGAAAAGTCTGCTTTAGAAAAAAAAATAATCAGTGTGAACTGAAGTATCACAGGACGAGACAATATCCAGCACAGTCTCAAAATGTTATTTTCTCTTTTCACCCACCTCCTGGATGCAATTAGACCCACTGAGGTTCATTTTTTTCGGAGTATAGGTTTCACCGCAACATTCACATCTGGGGCTTTCAGTGTTTAAATTCCCTGTCAAGTTAATAACTCCCTTGTTTGGAAAAGGAGAGAAAAACGGAAGTCATTAGATCCTGGGTCTGCTGCAGTCCATCAGGTATGCTGACTTACAGGAAGGAGACACCCACCCCCCTCTTGCTGGAGAGAATTTCTGTGATTAAGATGAATGTTTTACCTGGAATGCTATTTTTCGTTTCAGACCATACCTGTTTTGACAACTGTTGCACCATTTAAACAATGGCAGAAATGTATATCTCAATCTATATGGGAGGGGGATGGAGGAAACACGAGTTAAATATAGGGTGCTATATAAGAAGCAAAGGGGAAAAAAGAGGATTTGGGTTTTACCTGATTTGAAATTATATTTTACAGCTTGATGTTTAGCTTGGGTGAAAGGGTGGGTATTACTGGGAAATAGAAGGCTTTTGAAATCAGAACAACATCAATTTGGGAGATTTGGGAGGCATAGATATTTAAGGTATGATAAAGGTAGGGTTAATATAGATTCTAGAAACTATGACAGGTGGTCGACCTTATTGAAGTTACAACAGCACTGAAAAAAATTGACATGACTGGTTTTCACACATGACCGCTGCAGCGTCCCCATAGTCATGTGATCAAAATTTGGGCAATTGGCAACTGGCATGTATTTAGGACAGTAACGCTGTCCCGGGGTCGTGTTTGTAGCCTTCCAAACTGGCTTCCAACCAGCAAAGTCAATGGGGGAAGCCAGATTCACTTTAACAACTATGTGATTCACTTAACAACTGCAGTGATTCTTTAACAGCTGTGGCAAAAAAGGGTCGTAAAATGGGGCAAAATTCACTTCACGGGTGCCTTGCTTAGCCACAGAAATGTTGAGATCAGTTGTGGCCAAATGTCGAGGGGCACCTGTTGGTCAGTCATTCCATACTGAGAGTAAGGAATAAATACAAATCCAAATTGTGCCCAAAAACAAATTTGTGGTTCTCAGTTCAAGAAGCATTTTTTTTAAGACAAGACAAGATAAGCAAACATCTTGGAGTGAGATATTTGTACCAGAGGATCAGGCAGAGCTGGCAGGCGGAGTTAAACACGCCATCAGCTGCATTGCCACAAGAGATCCAGGTTTAGCGCCCCCCCCCCCGTGAATTCCACCGAGCCTTAACTAGAGCCAGTATAGTGCTGACTGTGAGTTGACTAGATTCTTGCATATAGGTTTGAGTAAATCATCTACGCTGCAACTTTATGAATGGTCCTGATCCTTTTCGCCTGATATGCTGGAACTTTTTCAAGGGGAAGATAAAATAAAATCAAGAGAAGAACTGGTAGCTGATGGATATAGTGCCAATGGTTTTTGTATGTTCAGTTAGAGAGGTTTAAATAAACAAAAGGATTTATGGTTTTGAACATTGTGAGTCTGAAATAGAATTGGGTACAAATGATGGACATGTCATTTCCAAAAATGTATAAACTTTTATTGAAATTTAAAACAGAAGAAGACAAGTAAATGAATGTTAAAAAGGGGGGGTCCTCAAAATGTTGGCTGTAATATACAAGTGGAACAATGGGAAAATATATGGCTGAAAGAATTTTTATAAAGTGATATATCATTGTTATATGTCACCAGAGAAATTGCTAGAACAGGGGTGTCAAACTCAATTTCATTGAGGGCCGCATCAGCATTGCGGTTGCCCTCAAGGGGCCGGGTGGGTGTGGCCTGGGTGGGCATGGCCTACTGGGTGGGCGTGGCTAGAGTGCGTATGGCCTACTGGGTGGGCGTGGCCAGCTCTACATCATTAGGCATCAAGGGTGCCTATGGGGGCCTGGGCAGGAGTGGGACAGATCTGGGGGTCTCTGGCAGAAGGAAGGTCTCTGGGCCAGGGCCAAGGCAGTGGGGGCCGTTCCCTCACTGTTTCCAGGATGGCTTCGCGGGCCACATGAAACCACTTTGCAGGCCGGATCCGGCCCCCGGGCCTTGTGTTTGACATGTCTGGTCTTGAATGTATAAAGGTATCCCAAATGTACCTTGAAAATATGGACAATTTGAAGGGACATTTACACTTTCTGTAAAAAAAAGCTAGAAAGTTTTGGATACAAATACATACATTAATTCAGAAGACCTTAAAGATTAATATATAATTGAAACTGGAGGATTAGCTTTCAGGATTGATGGACAAACTGCTGGAAAAATGTCACGGAACTTCGTTTTTATACATGAAAATCGCAGCACGTTTATTATATGTGCAAAGATGGAAAGACTCAGTATTACCCACAGTGGAGGAATGGTTTGTAAAAATAATGGAACTTGCAGAGATGGCTAAATTGACTTCCTTGGTTAGCGAAAAGACAATATTTACATTCACTGTAGACTGAAAAGCCGTTACAGACTTTCTGTGTCAAAAAGAAAAAAAATGAACTTTTGATTTATGGTTTGGATAATTAGAAGAAATGGATTATAGCAAAAAGATGTTTTTATAACCAAGGTGTAACAGGTAACTTTGTAATTATATTTGCTCCTTCCTCCCCCCCCATAGGTTATAGTAAAAAGATTTCTTTGTAATCATAAAGTAAGAGGTAATTTTGTACCCATAATTGTTGTAGAGAAAATTGAAAACTACTTCTTTCTTTTCCTTCTTTTTTCATGTACTTATTTTTTTCTTTTCTTTTCCTTCTTTTTTTATTCTATATTCTTTTAGTTTTAATCTACTTGTCAAATTTTTTAATAAATATACATTTTAAAAAAGGATATCCAGTTCAAAGCATAAGCATAAGCTATTTAAAGAGTCTTCCAAGAGAGTTAGGTATTTGTGGAGAAAATGAGAGGTGAAGAGTGAAAAGACACATACAACACATAGAAATCTGAGTTAAAAATGAGGGAAACAGACATTTCCAGATTTGTAATTCCAACAATATTGAGTCTATATTTTTTAAAAAATAAAATAAAAATGCACTTAGTGGGAAAGCTGCAGGCACACAGAGCTACATACCCACTCCCATGATCTTAAATGTTTTCCCCAAACCCCATATTACTGGTTTAGATTGCACAGTTTGTAGCATCATTACAATACAGGTTGTTTAACATTTAAGGCTTTGCAAGTTAAATATCAGTCTAGTTTTCCTTAACCTTAGAAATAAAAATGCTTCCTTCTCCAGTTTTGGCAAATCCTTGCCTATTTGTTTTCTTGTTCTTGGTAAATTTTCCAATTCAGTCCCTTGGACATTAATAAGTGTCTTGACCCTCTGGAAGGTACCCAGGCCTGCTCAGAACTATAAAATCTAAGATTTCAAATCTGAAGTGGTTTCCTAGAAAGTAAGTGAAGTAAGGCTTTGATGGTTAATTATTGGTAGCTAAATTCATTGGTAGCTAAATATTGTCACACCCGTTTTAACCCTTGTTACTTGAATGTGCAACACTAGCCTTGACTATACATAGTTAGCAAAAATGGATGCATTCATGTGCACTGCTATGTCAGAATGAGTCCTATTATAGTGTAGCTCAGTTTAATGAGTAAATGGATAGAAGATCTTCAGGAAATCTTAAGGCTGTAGGCTAGCTGGAAGTAGATCCCACAAGAAACCAAGCACAGACCTCTTTTGTTGTTTTTCAAGAAACAATATGCCTTGAATAGTGCCAGGAATTAAGCTTGACTTGAGGGATCCTGCTGTGCTAACTCGTCCTGTTCGGTTGGTTTATGATTTGGTGTATTGGGAAAAGAACCAAGTTAATTGTCTGATGTGAATGCAACCATTCAACCCAACAAAGGCCTCAACTTGGGACAGAACATAAGGATGATGGGAAAGCAAGAAGATTTTTCATTTACAGTACTTGGCCTGTTCTTGATTCACTCTCAAATACCGCTGATCTGAAAAAAGCATTTTTCTAAAAAAAAAAAAATACAATTGAGTAGGATGATTCAGAAGAGCTATTCAATAATGCATTAAAACCAGCAATTTACTGGTCAGGAAACCAGGAGACTGTGAGTTCTACTCCCGCCTTAGGCACGAAAGCTGGCTAGGTGACTTTAGGCCAGTCTCTCTCAGTCCAACCCACCTGACAGGGTTGCTGTTGTGGAGAAAATAGGAGAAGGAAAGGAATATTTTTGTTTACCACCTTAAGAATGAAATATTAAATTATATTAAATAATAAAAAGGAGGGATATAAATAGAATAAAATGAAATAAAAAGCCCATAAAAATCCTGTCAATATGCACAAATTCCCAGATGGAAACATCATTTATTACCCGGATTATATCTGTTAACTGAGAGGGCTATCTACCTGTCTGGCTACTCTTGATGACAATTGCTGTCCCCAACTATTCTGATTTGCTGCTAAACGACTATGCATTTGTAGCACATGATAAGCTAAGTGATTCATTGAGTCCCACGGTTTGTTCTCTCCCTCTTTTGCCCATCACCAGCCAACTGGAAAAACACCTGACAAGCACAGCGTTGATTCTCAGTTCTAGGTCTGGAACGCCAACGGAATTGTTTCCTCCCTCCTCCAAAGCAGCCGAGCCACAAGCTTTTACTTACAACTTCTCTCTCTTTCTTTTCCTTATCAGCAACCAAGGCACGCTCAAGGAGGCAACCATGGTACATTTCACTGTGAACACACTGTCACCAGACTAGTGAGAGATTAGAACTCACAGACCGCCAACTAGTCAGCCTAGCATTACTATGCAATTTCATAGATCAGAAGTCCTCAACCTTTTGGGCACCAGGGACGGGTTACGTGGAGAGAGGTTTTTCCGCGGACCGGATGGGGTGTGGTTTTGTGTGCTGCCTGCATCAAATGGATGGGGCTTTGCTGGTTTGTGCGGACTGGTTGCTGGCAGGCTGCGGCTCAGTACTGGTCCACGGAGCGGGGGTTGGGGATCTCTGTCATAGATGACTATGGCACAATAATCTCAAATGGCAGGGAAAAAATGTGGCCAGTTGCAAGAAGGAACGACCCAAATGAAGACAAGAGCATCTCACGAAGTCTGCATGGACTTTTAAGAGCCCAATATTTTCTTCCTTTGTTTTACCTTTTCGTTCCACCACTCTGCAGTGTGGGGGTGGGAGCACACCAAAGGTGAGTGGAGCAAGGAGAAAACATTCACGTCACTGAATTTAAATTCAAATTCAGTTTGATTCTGTGCCCTACCATGTATTTGGAAGCTCAAGGCAACGTACGTAGGGTTTTTCCTATTTTAAATTTGAACTATATAATTAAATACTGCCCATATGTTTAATTATTTCCCTCTTCTTTCTCGTAGCTTTTGGAGAGGCTGCATGTGCTGTGTGTTGGATGCTTATATTTCCTGTGTCTGCATGTGAGTGCTCTTGAGATGAGAAATCTGATCTTGGCAATGAGTAATGAAGCCAGTGAAGTCACTATTATGACTGGGAGATCTGTTTCCAGAAATGACATTATAAATATGTATAGAAAGCCAGTTCAGTGTAGTGGTTAACGCATCAGGCTAGAAATAGGGAAAACGTGAGTTCTAATCCTGCCTGAGGCACAAAGCCAACTGGGAACGTAGTGGCAGTCACTCACTCTCAACCCTAAAAAGGAGATAATGGCAAAACACTTGCAAAAATGTTGCCAGAGTAACAGGAAACTGCTAGGAATCTAAAAAAAAAACCCTAGAAGGCACAAAAACAATAATAACCTCTGGCTAGCTATATTCCTATCAGGAAGAAAGTCCAGGAGCGTGTGATCCATACATTTGAATTTGGGGAGAAAGGGAGAAGAAAGTGATCTCAGATAATCAATGCTTCCCAATCATAACTGTATTTTGTACTCTAAATCCAGACTCTTCTTATAACTCTTTCTTTGGTCCCAACCTTTCATCCTTTCCCCCTCCCCCAACCTCCTTTCCCCTACTTCCTTTCATTTTAGCATGCAATTAGTAATTTAATTATCTGGATCTTATCTTAAGAACACAAGTGACATTGACAGGCTGTCCCATTTGTCTTCTCTAAATAACTGCATAATTTCCTTTTTCTAACCGGGACTTTCCAAGCACAGAGTACTGTATGGCCAACTTCAAGGGAGCTCAAAGCCAGAAAAATTGTAGTAGTTCTGTCTGTTGCTGTTTCCATCATTACTTCCATGCACACACTACATCAGCATAGGAACCAGTCTGGTCTAGTAGTCCTTAAGGCACCCAGGCTAGAAAGCAGGAACCTGTGAGTGCTAATCTCGCCTTAGCCATGAAAGCCAGCTGGGTGACCTTGGGCCGGTCACTCTCTCTCAGCCCGCCCCACCTCACAAAATTCCTGTTTCGGAATTAGGTAAAGAAGGCTAAACAAGGAGCCACTAATACAGGGCTTTTCAACCAGTGGTACGGGTACCACCTGTGGTACATTGGCACCTGGCAGGTGGTACGCGACCATCCTAGAAAAGTGGTAGTGGGGGAGGGGAATGAGCTGAACCGGTGGCAGCACCCCACAAGCCTGAGCGAGAGATGCCTGGAGCTGCAGGACTGTCAGGGCTCAGTGGAAGCGCCAGGATCAGCATCAGGCTTCAGCTGGAGCTCGGTGCTAATCCTGGCGCTTCTGAGCCCAGAAGAAGTGCTGATCAGCTGGAATGCTGCAGCATCTCCAGGGTCTTCTGATTTACATTCAGATGCTTGGCAACTGATTCATATTTATGACGGTCACATTGTCCCAGGGTCATGAGAAGTGGCCAAAACCTGCTGCAACCACCCAGTAGATGGGGGGAATAAAAACCAAACACCACCCCACCCCACCCCTGGTGCCAATCCTCAACAGAAATGCTCACAACAATGAAAACCTAGGACAGGAGGAAGAGCACCACCTGGCAGGCAGGCAGGCGTCTTGCTCAGCAGTGGCTTGGGGGGCACTTTCATCAGTGCCATTGTAACTTCGAACAGTCACTAAGCGAACTGTTGTAAGTCGAGGACTACCTGTACTTCATCACTTTTTTCCTTTTTTTTTTTTTGGTCATCAAGGTTTTGACACCTTGCTAGGCGACTGGTGGTACTCGGCTGTTGCCATATCCTAAAAGTGGTACAATGGGCGAAAAGGTTGAAAAGCCCTGCACTAATAGAGCGAATGGAATTAAAAATGGCTATATGATTTGGGATGAAACTAATGCCAGGGAGAATTCAACAGCTAGGAATCACGCACACTGCACAGAGTGAGGGGCATCGTTTGTGCAGCTCGCTCCAGCCCTCCAATTTCCAACCATTTCCCTCCAATTTCCCTTTTCCTTCTCTGTTTAAGTTATTATGAATAAGAGAGATATAAATAAGAGTCTTCGTAATTATTCTAAAAACCCCTATTTCAGGGTTTCAAGCTCAATAATGTGTAAATGTTTGAACTAAATAAGGAAATAGCCAAGTGGATATGAGTCATTTTTAAGAGAGGAATAATGGCTACATTATTTGGGATGAAACTAATGCCAGGGAATGCTGGTTAAAGATGTGGATGGACAGTGTTAGATTAACAGTGGGAATTGAAATAAATACTGTGAATTTTAGCATCCAGGAAAAAGAAATGATGAAAATAATGACATAATTGCTCTGAGATGTTGAAGGATGATTCTGACAGCAGGTGTACATGACATAACTAGGGGAATTTAAAAATGCAAATGCGGTTTGCTTACAGAGTGGTTGTGCAACATGTGCAAAATGTATCTGGGCCTGAAAATAGGAATAATGCCATAAGTGTTCCCCTGTAGAAAGGAAAAGATAAGAAGAGAGAATGCAAAACCTACAGAGTGATTTGTTTGTTAAACATACCTGAGGAGATATTTAGCAGAATTCTGAATAATAATAGTAGTAGTAGTAGTAATAGTAGTAGTAGTAATAGTAGAAGTAGTAGTAGTACTAGTAGTAATCATCATCATCAAAATCTGAGAAATGCAGTGCAACATTGCGTTTGAGGTGTGCAGTCCAAATTTTTGCTCTTTAGCAGATTTTTGAGAAATGTCGGGATTGGGGAAAGTACCAAAGATACTTTTCAAAAGGCAGCTGGACTTCTTTGCATTTCTTGAAGACATTTTGTTTGTCATCCAAGAAGCCTCTTCAGAACTGAAGAAGCTTTTTGGATGAGAAGTGAAATGTCTTCAAGAAAGAAAGGATGGAGAATCTTCATAGAATTTGAGAAAGACATTTAATGGCACATTTGTTGATTTGGAGAAAGCTTATGGTACAATGAAGAATAGACTGAATTCCATTACTTCGTTAAATAGAATTGAGAACCAGGTAGGAGAAACCTGAAAATAAAGTGAATAAAGCAGAGTGGGGTACATAAAAAGGTATATGGTGAAATAAGAAGAGATATGGTCAAGGATGAGTGGATGCTGAATGAATGTGGGCTTCATACAAAAGTGACATAGTTTGATTATATAGTGAAAATGAAGATTCAGTTTGCAACAAATATTATGAAGGAAGAATAAATGGATCAAAAGTTGATAACAATCTAAAAACAGGGAACGGAGCAGTCTAAAGCAGGGGTGTCAAACTCAATTTCATTGAGGGCTGCATCAGCATTGCGGTTGCCCTCAAGGGGCCGGGTGGGTATGGCCAGGGTAGGCGTGGCCTACTGGGTGGGCGTGGCTAGAGTGCGTATGGCCTACTGGGTGGGCGTGGCCAGTTCTACATCGTTCGCATCAAGGGTGCCTATGGGGGCCTGGGCAGGAGTGGGACAGATCTGGGGGTCTCTGGCAGAAGGAGGGTCTCTGGGCCAGGGCCAAGGCAGTGGGGGCCGTTCCCTCACTGTTTCCTGGATGGCTTCACGGGCCACATGAAACCACTTCGCGGGCCGGATCTGGCCCCCAGGCCTTGTGTTTGACATGTCTGGTCTAAAGAATAAAAGGCAAAGTTCAAAGCAGAATGTGATGAAAGCAAAGATGATTTGGAAGAACAGAAATGTACAAGAAGAAGAGATATAGTGAACGGGACTGTGTAAAGTAGATTAAAGTCTGTTTCCTTTTCTTTTCTTTAATATTTTTTAATATTTTTGATTTTTAATTCGTTTTTAATATTTATTGCCCTGTACACCGCCCTTCGGAGTCCTTCGGGAGAAGGGTGGTATAAAAATTTAATAAATAAAATAAATTTAATAAATTAATGTCTTTGGCTTACCCTTTCGTGTTCTGTGCTCTGCATAAGAATTTCTCTTTCTTTCATAAAAATCCCCTCAAGAGCCCCCCCCCTTAAATTATTATTTTTTTGAATAGGGGAATACTTGAAGTATTTAATGTGTATGTGACGCTTTCCAGATGCTTATGGCATTGTTTCACCAAATCAAATCACAGAGTCACCATCCCCAGTTAGGCTCTGATCAAATTCACTTTTAAAATGCAGATCCTATCATGCTCTATAAAGGCTGGGGTGGACGTCACAGCACTGGAAGTTGCAAATCCTGCAGCCCTAAGACTTGATTAGGTCACGCAAGACCATGTGCAATGTTGATGGCTGCTTGAATGGAAATGCAATCAGAGCTCAACAAAACGAGGCTAGTAGTAGAGGTAATTGTGCAAGTTTTTTTTTCTTCTGCTGCTCAATTGTGTCTGAAAGTCAGAGATGGCCTGGACAAGTCCCTGCAGTTTTCTTGGCAAGAGTTTGGAAGTGATTTGCCATTACCTCCTTTCTAGGACTGAGCAAGACTGACTGGCCCAAGGTCATCCAGCTGTCTTTGTGCCTAAGGCAGAACTAGAATTTGGGTCGCTCCATTTCTAGTCTGATGCTTTAGCTACTATACCGAACTGTCTCTGAAATACAGATGTGCATAATGATTTGCATACTCTACAGATGGACAGAAAATAGGCGTTAGGTACACAAGTGAGAATCTCTTGAGGAACCTCCGGAGAATCTGATGTGGGGTAGATTCTGAACTGCCACCTTCTGCTCTTCTCTTCTCTTTCTCTGCGGTTCTTACATGCAAAAGAAGCACGTCTCATAAAAACGCGTCAAAGATTTCTTTCAGTTTCTTACTTCCACTCCAAATGAAACTGAACTAGAGAAGGTCGGTCTGTAGAGCATCTTCTCAATCAACAGCAGTTTGGGGAGTTGACTACAAAGGGAAGAAATCTAGCAAGAGGGGATTTGTCCCCCTTGAATAGGCCAACCCACCTTCAAAGTCACAATGTCACGGTCACTTGACTTGTATTAGAAAACAGATCCCAGAAAAATCTATTTGGGGATTCTCATCTGTCATCCTGGTAATGTCCGAGTAAAGACCATGAAACCGGCTCCAGCTACTAATGGGCAATTGATTATAGCTTCTGCCTGACTCTTTCCTTTCCCCCCCCCCAACCCCCATTTCTTTCTTTTCTCCCCATTAAAATGTCTGGGAAAGAAATAAGTGACGGCTGAAGATTTCTCTGAATCTTCCTCAGCTTGGGGGGTCCTAGAGTCACAAAGGATGGTGGGAGCTCTATCCAAGACAGCTGGAAGCTGCCAGGAGAGCCCCTTCCTCTCTCCCACCAAGACCAGAAAACCTCAAAAGCACAACCAGAGGTTAACCCTCTCTGCACCAAAACAGCTGTGTTAACAACCCCTTGCTGCCTTACCGTCTTTTCTCATTGGGAGCCTACAGACAAAAATTACGGTTGTTAAGTATTCAGAGCAGTGCTACTAGGAACTGGCCTACTTCGCTGAAAATCAAAATCCCCCTTCTACTATCTGTCCTAAGACTAACCTAAAAGTTTAACAAGTGGATATAGCTTAGGATCTTCTGAAGTCATGTTCCTCAACCATGCAGACTACGCAGATCCTACTTTCTCACTCTCTGCAAGCCTGAGGATGTTTGAAATCTCCCTCTCCTCTCAAATCCACTGGTGGCTTTCCTTTGTCTCATAAACAGGAGTAACACAAATGTTTGTTTAAATAAAAGAATGGATACAGTTAGAAGGAGCTGGTAGCAGAGCAGGAGAGCTGAGGCATTAACCTGGTCCTTCTCCTGCTTCTGTACTTAAAGTTTACCCCCTCAGCAGGAGCTCCCCTCCAGGGCAAAGGTGGGCAAAGGTTAAGCACTCCAATAAAGGAGAATACTTGTAGCTCAGAGTGGAAGTGAGGGGCCCTTGTTACTCTTTGAGTTTACTTGTTTTCTTGCAGACATTTCATTACTCAAACTACAGTAGGTAACATAATCAGTGCTAGCACTGATGATGTTGCCTAATTTTGGGTAATGAAACATTGGCAAGAAAGCAACTACGGTAAGCTCATAGAGCACCAAGGACCCTTCCTTAAGCACTCCTCTGCTGATTAAGCACTCCTCTGGCTCCTCGAGCTCTCTGGTCCAGGCTGAGAATTTTAATTTTAATTTTAATTTTAATAATTTTAATTTTAATTTTAATTTTAATAATTTTAATTTTAATTTTAATTTTAATAATTTTAATTTTAATTTTAATTTTAATTTTAACTGGGGTTTTACTTATTCAGGGACGAATATAATTTTTTTTAAATTTGTTTTTAACTTTTGTATTTTTGTTTTTAATCACCCTGTAAACCACCCTGAGTCCTTCGGGAAAGGGCGGTATATAAATGTAATAAAATAAATAAATAAATAAATTTACCAGCACATTTTTAATCCACAAAAAGGGCATCGAGCCTCAAATACTGTACACAGTTTAGTAATAATAATAATAACAACAACAACAACAACGAGTATCTGAAGGGTAGTGAAGAAGATGCGCTGAAGCTAGTATATAGGAAGGCCTACTAAGTACTGGAGACACCAAACTGGCCTACAAGAAAGACCAAATGAAGAACAGAAAAGAGGCATGGGAAGACAATGTATTACATGGCCTGTATATTTAAAAAAAACAACTCACAAGGAAAGTAGATAACAACAATACCTGGCTATGACTAAGAGCAGGAAAGCTGAAGAAAGAAACAGAGGGGATAATTTTGGTTGCACGACACCAAGCCTTGAAAACCAATGCGTAGAAAGCCAGAATTGAGAAGACAGCAACATATAGCAAGTATCACCTCTGCAAAGAAGCTGAAGAAAGCTGAAGTTCACCGGGTTAGCTGTTGCAAGAAGACCCACCACAGACTGACTATAAACAAGAACATAACAAAGTGGCAACAACGGTGGATTGGAAGATTCGCAAGAAATATCATTTGCCTGCAAGCAAGAGTTGATGGAAGCATAAAATAAAGAAAGTAATAGAAAATGGATAACCTAATGTGATCTGAGTCTTTAGAATTCAAACAAACAGGCACCTGCTACAAAACACCCCAGATTTAATAAATGTAATGATACCAAAGAATGGGCCATCACTTATAACTAACAAGATAACTAAAAGAGCCTTGGTGGAGCAGTGGGCTAATGCCTCCTTAAGCAACACCAGCTGCCTGCAATTAGTGCAGGTTCGAGTCCCACCAGGCTCAAGGTTGACTCAGCCTTCCATCCTTCCGAGGTAGGTAAGATTGTTGGGGGCAATAAGCTGACTTTGTAATAATGCCGCTTGGGGGTGTGTGTGAAAGCCCTAACAAGCAGGCATATACATAGAATGAAGGCTACTGCTAAGCTTGTAAGCCGCCCTGAGTCTTCGGAGAAGGGCGGGATATAAATGGAATTAAAAAAAAAAGATGCATTCTGGTTTGCTGGCTAGAAAGGGCACTTATTGCAAGATTGGTTGAAAGAACGATCCAGTTGGAGGTTAATTTCTACTGAACTCAAGATTGTATTCCTCATACACAATTAAGTCATGGCAACATTTTTCTCCCTTGTTCTCATGACATAGCTTTCCCCTTATCCAGGACACAAATAGATCACCTCAAGTTGTTCTTTGTATTAAAGAACATTTATTCCAATATTGTCCAACAACAGCTGCAAAGTAAAATTGTCACCCATTATCTTGGAGAGAAGTCAGATCAGTGACAGAGACTAGGAAGAGTAGACCCCCAGTAAGGCATTGATGACACTGATCATGGGGACAGCAAATGCTATACTGAGATGGTTGCTGCCAATTCGTGGATGAATGACAGCCCTTTAAATAGTAAAGAGGAAAAGCACTCCAGTCATAAAAATGGACAACCTTGCTCTCTGCTGAGTATACCGACAGTATCTACTCCAGATTCAAGCATGATTTCTCTTTGATCATCGTCTCCAAACTCTGCATACACTATGAAAACAGGATCCTACTCAGCCAGATACATTAACTAGCTAAGTTTTATTAGCTTTTGTAGGATTACAGCTGCAGAGTAATTCCTTGTATTTATTTAAAAGATATTTTATCCCCAGACACGATCACAATGTGTTTTATTTCAACTTATATTGGTGCACATCAATCCCTGACAGTGTAGGTCAGGGCTAGGCAACCTTGGCTTTTATGACTCGTGGACTTCAACTCCCAGAATTCCTGAGCCCGCCAGGCTGGCTCAGGAATTCTGGGAGTTGAAGTCCACGAGTCATAAAAGAGCCAAGGTTGCCTATCCCTGGTGTAGGTCATCAACTACACTGTCAGTGATGTGTTCTAGATCAGTGTTTCTCAATTTAGTCAGCTTGAAGATGTGTGGACTTCAGCTCCCAGAATTCCCCAGCCAGCCTTGCTGGCTGACAAATTCTGGGTTTCAAGACAACACATCTTCAATCTGCCAAGATTGAGAAACACTGTTTTAGATCATGTCCACAGCAAAAGTTCTTTAGAGAAAAAAGGGGAAATATATCTTCAAAAATGGAATACAGCAGGTAGAGGAGATGAATTTAACGCAGGCTGGGGATGAAATGAAGGCAATGTCATAAGGACATGGCATAAACGTTCCAGCGGCACGGTCCTGCGGTTGGGGAGTTACGGCTCTTGCAAGATCCAGTTTTGGTGTTTATATTTCTCCGTCCTCCAATGAGATTAATGTATTCCTCCTTCCCACCCCATCCCCCTTTTCTCCTTGTAGATAGGCTGGCCATACTGGCCCCAAATCACCCCCTGAGTTTCACGGCTGGGTGGTGATTTGAGCACAACTCCTGTCCTCTTAACACAGCGCTGCAGTTGCAAGTGTGATCAAGGTGAAGATATGGCTCCTTGTGACTTCACGGACACGTCCATGTAAATGGCTGGGGCAGAAGCAATTTACTCTGGCTCTGTTCCAGGACCTTTTCTCTGACTTCCCAGTTTAGCCTGCAGCTTTGGAGTATCCTGGTGGTCTCCCCCATTCCCCCCCCCAATTACTAATTAGGTCCAACCCAGTTAAGTTTTGAGATGCAATAATTCGTAAAGGGATTATGAGACTGTTTTTTCAGAGAACACAAGCTATTCCTTGAAGCTTAACCAATCTGTTTTAGCATAAGCCTTTGTGGCTTTGTTCAGGATAAAAGGGTATTGTTTTCAACCTTATTTAGATGCCAAAAACTGGCGGCATGGGTTCTCACCATTTTAAGACACAAATGTTAAATGCTGCATTAGAAGACTAAAATTGGATTACATAGAGGAGAAAAGTAATACAAAGTCCTAGAATTTCCTTTCAAAATCATGGAAAATCCGAAAATTCTGGTCCTTTTTGATATGGCCACTGCCTCACACTTCCTTAATGTAAATTTTGTGTGTGTGTTAGTGTGTGTGTTTGTGTATGTGTGTGTGTGTGTTGCTAATTGCCCTAAATAGAATCTGGCATTCTCACCTACATGCTGTTACTCCATTCATCTTGTTAAATAATGGACTAAGTAATATTTATTTTTATTTTATTTTATTTTAATTCCATTTATATCCCGCCCTTCTCCGAAGACTCAGGGCGGCTTACAAGCTTAGCAGTAGCCTTCATTCTATGAATATGCCTGCTTATTAGGGCTTTCACACACACCCCAAGCGGCATTATTACAAAGTCAGCTTAATTGCCCCCAACAATCTGGGTCCTCATATCATGTATCATGTAAAGGAAATCCTAAGCTGCAGTTGTACAATAAAGAAAGGATCCGAAAGGAATGTTTGTCTAGGTTAGAAGACGTGTACACAGGGGATTGGAAACAATGCTGTTATATAAATAATCTGTCGTCTTACTATTGCTACTGATGAGTTCTGCATGTCACGGCTTGAAAGTAAGTTGTTTTGTTTAAAAAAGAAAAAGAAACAAGATCATCAATGTTTTAGGGACACTGATTACAATGGAAAAGATTAAAAAAAATCATCTGTAAATACTAAACATGAATTACCAAAGAGAAATTTAGTGTGTCTGTCTGTCTGTCTGTCTGTCTGTCTGTCTGTCTGTCTGTCTCTCTCTCTCTCTCTCTCTCTCTCTCTCTGTGTGTGTACGTGTGTGTGTGTGTGAGAGAGAGAGGGGGGGGGGACTGACTTATGGAAAAATTTCTGTGAGTGGGGCAGATCCTTATGGGAAGCAGAAGATATTACCCAAAGTAAGAAACTAAAAACTTTAGCACTGTGATGTCATTTATGATGAAGCTGAATATGTAATGAGGTTTTGAATGATTGAGGGAAAGAATTACCACAGAATTTAGCACAGAACTTGGAAAAACATTGCCAATCCTTGATTTATCGTTACATACAGGGAAGCAGCAATTCTGTCTTCTTTGTTCCCTGAACTATTGCCAGACCATGGCTAAGATGATTTTGGTTAGTTTAGGGAAGTAAATCAATTTTTGAGAAAGCAGGTTTTTGAGATGCTAAAGACAACTTCTTGTGGGTTGTACAGTCTTTCTTCTCCGCATACAGCAAGCACTTGGTACCAGAAAACAGCCACAAGTTTTCACCTGCTTTACCTCTAACATCCTATGACCAGAGGCATAACTTCAAAGGTTTCCAGGCTGACTTCTTGGCCGACGAGGATGCCTCACAGCAGAGGCTGGCAAATCCTTGGCTTGGATCCCTCACTTCCAAATCAGGGCTACAATCCAAGCCATGCAAACTGTGGTTTTGTTTGACTCCAGCAGGGGTTTGTGGGCAAGGCAGCTGAGAACTGCTCATGATGGAATCTCAAAAATGATTGAACAAGACCTCAGGAATTCTGATCCCAATGTTTCCTTTTCGCTAGAGAGATGGGGAGAATGGGCAGAGAAATTCCCTTGCAATTAAGACTGATGGGCCCTCTCAATTCCTGGCAAATAGATGGGGAAGAAATGGAGGTAGTGACAGATTTTATTTTCCTGGGCTCCAAGTTCACTGCAGAGGGGGACTGCAGCCAAGAAATTAAAAGATGCTTGCTCCTGGGGAGGAAAGCCATGGCAAATCTAGACAGCACACTAAAAAGCAGAGACATCACCCTGTCAACAAAAGTGCGTATAGTCAAGGCTATGGTCTTCCCATTTGCAATGTATGGCAGTGAAAGTTGGACCATAAGAAAGGCTGAGCGCCAAAGAATTGAGGTCTTTGAACTATGGTGCTGGAGAAGACTCCTGCGAGTCCCTTGGACTGCAAGGCGATCAAACCGGTCAGTCCTAGAGGAGATCAACCCTGACTGCTCTTTAGAAGGCCAGATCCTGAAGTTGAAACTCGAAGACCGGCCACCTAATGAGAAGGAAGGACTCACCGGAGAAGAGCCTAACGCTGGGAAAGGTTGAGGGCAAGAGAAGAAGGGGACGACGGAGAATGAGGTGGCTGGATGGAGTCACTGAAGCGGTAGGCGTGAGCTTAAATGGACTCCAGAAGATGGTAGAGGACAGGAAGGCCTGGAGAAATGTTGTCCATGGGGTTGCGATGGGTCGGACACGACTTCGCAACTAACAACAACAACGGGTCCTATTGCCTCTGTTAGCCTTGCATTGCAATTAATCAGTCTATCAAAGCAGGAGTTAAGCTCTAAAACAAATCAACACCAGCAATATTTTTATAACTAAAAATTACAAAGTGATCATTGAAAATTAGTAATGGGATTAGACCAAATCACAAGAAAAATATAGTTCCCCAATATGTTACTGTTCTACAGTAACAGTCCCTGAAATGGTTGCTTACCAACCTGATGGTTTTACCAAGATACAAATATATGGACAAGAAAGTAACTTAATAAGCAATGTTATTGTGGCAGTCCCAGATAAATAAGAGAATTTGGAATATGTGATCTTCCACTTTCTTAATTTGCTGAAGCACAGAATTCCACTTTTTTTTTTTTTTTTTTTACAAAATTTAGGACAACTTTCTCCAAGACTCTGAATACACTCTGGAAATAAATAGTAGAATGTAGGAACCAGAAGTGAATTGTTGGACTTTCAGAGGTTTTAGCTTACAAGAAAGCCAGCCAACATGACCAGCAGCCAAGGAATTGTGAGTCCTGCAATCTGACCACATCTGGGATACTATTGATTACCCGGCTCTGAATTCCAGAGGATGCAAAAGGATTAGAGGAGCTCCTCTCAATTAAATGATCTCAAGCATATTTCATAAAATTCATCCTGTTCTGAAACCTATTCTTCCTAGAGGAATGGATAAGAAAACAACCTTCATTGATTTACAGTCTTAGACCACCCTGTTGGCCCTAGACAAGAAACCAAGTTCTCTTACTTTTGGAAAGGACTTGATAACCAGAATTTTCATCCTGAATTTTACATTAATCTAGATTCCAGTATGAGTTAAAGTGGAACAAGGTATATAGGATGCCGTTTCTGGAGCTGCTAAGCTCCAGAGGCTATCTTTGCATCCTTATTGACATTTCCATTCAGCAAACCTGTGTCGGACAAGTAGAAAAAATACAAACATACACGAATGTGTAGATATCGGAAAGGATTAAACACAGGAAATACCATACACAGTCTTATCTTACTGCATATCCTCTTCAAGCAGGATATGGGGAATTTCAAAATGAAGCACTCACCTGGTTTAGACTGATCTGAAAGCCTAAGCGAAATCAGAATATGTTAGTCTTTGGATGGGAAGTTATATGGCCAGGTTGTTCACCAAAGCACCAGAGGGAAGGACGAGAAACAATGGTTGGAAACTGGTCAAGGAGAGAAGCAACCTGGAATTAAGGAGAAACTTCCTGACAGTGAGGACAATCAACCAGTGGAACAGCTTACCCCCAAGAAATTGTGAGCACTCCATCACTGGAGATTTTTAAGAAGAGATTAGACATTCACCTGTCTGAGATGGTATAGGTTCTCCTGCTTGAGCAGGGGGCTGGACTATAAGCTTTATTCTATTATATATGAAATTCAGGATGAAGAGCTAGATTAGAAAGTAGAAATAATATCCCTGAAGAAGAGAACGGGAAATTACTTCTATATCATGCCATGAAAATTGCATGGCTCAGCTGACATAAATTACTCAAAGCTGAGATCAATCTCGAGGATATTTGATTTGTCATAGTGACATAACTGAAGAATACTAAGGATTGTAAGGACAGGAATATATGTCCTGTATATCTTTGTTTCAAATTATTCCTTTTCTATTGTACCTTGTCTGGTGACATCATAAACTTGCTATACACTTGGTCACCTTCCATGGAGGAAAGAAGGGGAGAGACAGAGAAGGACACAGATCTTGATATCCTTCCATATCACTCTCCATGAATAGAACCTTGCCTTCCATAATCCCCTTGTTGACTGGAAACAATTGAAGTGGACAACCCAACAAAACTAGAAAAGTGCCCAAGTTGGAGAAGGCTTGAATATCTGACCCTCAGTGATGGTTATTTTAGGCAACAGCCCTACGTTAACCACCTTTAGCTCTAGAATTCAGGGATACATTAACTGGAATCCCAAAAGCTGGGATGCAGTCCCATAGAGCTCTTCCAAACATTGCCAGAAAACTGGGAAGTAATCAAATAATTTTTGTAAAAGAAAACCTACTACCACCTACTTTATCCTGTTTCTAACTCCTGACATGCTATATAAAGATTAATTGCCACCTTTGATCTAGACTAGTAAACACAAGGATCTTCAATCTAATGCCCTCCAGTTGGGCTTCATAGGTCCCAGAATCATCTGACAACGTATTTGCTTAAGGATTATGAGAGTTATCAAGCACAACACACCTGGTGGCTGCTAAACCTTGAGTGATCAGGTTATCTTATAGCCCTCATTGTTGCCTCCTAAATACAGTTGCAAGAAAAAGTATGTGAACCCTTTGGGATTATGTGGTTTTTTGCATGAATTGGCCATAAAATGCGCTCTAAACGTCATGTAAGTCACAACAATAGAAAAACACAGTCTCCTTAAAATAATAGTACACAAACATTAGCTGTTGTCATGTTTTAATTGAAGATAAGATGGAAACATTCACAGTGCAGGATGGAAAAAGTATGTGAACCTTTGGACTTAATAACTGGTTGACTCTCCTTTGGCAGCAATAACCTCAACCAAACGTTTCCTGTAGTTGCAGATCAGACCTGCACAACGATCTGGAGTAATTTTGGACCACTCCTCTGCACAAAACTGTTTCAGTGTAGCAATATTCTTGGGATGTCTGGTGTGAATCGCTCTCTTAAGGTCATGCCACAGCATTTCAATCGGGTTGAGGTCGGGGACTCTGACTGGGCCACTCCAGAACGTGTATTCTGTTCTGTTGAAGCCATTGTTTTGTTGAATTACTTGTATGCTTTGGGTCATTGTCCTGTTGCATCACCCATCCTCTGCGGAGCTCCAGTGGCGGACAGATGGTCGTACGTTTTCCTGCAAAATGTCCTGATAAACTCTGGAATACATTTTCCCATCAATGACAACAATCCGTCCAGGCCCTGAGGCAGCAAAGCAGCCCCAAACCATGATGCTCCCTCCGCCATGTTTTACTTTGGGGATGAGGTTTTGATGTTGCTGTGCTGTGCCATTTTTTCTCCACACATAGTGTTGTGTGTTTTTCCCAGACAACTCAATTTTGGTTTCATTTGTCCACAGTATATTTTGCCAGTAATGCTGTGGAACATCCAGGTGCTCTTTTGCAAACTTCAAACATGGACAGATGAAACCAAAATTGAGTTGTCTGGGAAAAACACACAACACTATGTGTGGAGAAAAAATGGCACAGCACAGCAACATCAAAACCTCATCCCCAAAGTAAAACATGGCGGAGGGAGCATCATGGTTTGGGGCTGCTTTGCTGCCTCAGGGCCTGGACGGATTGTTGTCATTGATGGAAAAATATATTCCAGAGTTTATCAGGACATTTTGCAGGAAAACGTACGACCATCTGTCCGCCACTGGAGCTCCGCAGAGGATGGGTGATGCAACAGGACAATGACCCAAAGCATACAAGTAATTCAACAAAACAATGGCTTCAACAGAACAGAATACACGTTCTGGAGTGGCCCAGTCAGAGTCCTGACCTCAACCCGATTGAAATGCTGTGGCATGACCTTAAGAGAGCGATTCACACCAGACATCCCAAGAATATTGCTACACTGAAACAGTTTTGTGCAGAGGAGTGGTCCAAAATTACTCCAGATCGTTGTGCAGGTCTGATCTGCAACTACAGGAAACGTTTGCTTGAGGTTATTGCTGCCAAAGGAGAGTCAACCAGTTATTAAATCCAAAGGTTCACATACTTTTTCCATCCTGCACTGTGAATGTTTCCATCTTATCTTCAATTAAAACATGACAACAGCTAATGTTTGTGTACTATTATTTTAAGGAGACTGTGTTTTTCTATTGTTGTGACTTACATGACGTTTAGAGCGCATTTTATGGCCAATTCATGCAAAAAACCACATAATCCCAAAGGGTTCACATACTTTTTCTTGCAACTGTAAGGCAATGTAGTCTGTGGTTTAGCTATGGTGTAGATCAGAGGTCCCCAACCTTTTGAGCACCAGGGACCGGTTCCATGGAGAAAAGTTTTTCCACGGACCTGAGAGTGCGTGTTTTTGTGGGCTGCCTGCATCCCACAGATGGGGCTTTGCCTGTTTGTGCGGACCGGTTGCTGGCATGCCACGGCCCGGTACCGGTCCACGGACCAGGGGTTGGGGACCCCTGGTATGGATTGTTCTATAAAACCAGATCTAGGTTTCTGTAGGACAGCCTTGTTGCTTCCCTTAGCTGAGCTGCTTCGATGCAAAATCCATTGTATAAAGTATTATCCTTTGCATTGTAAGTGGAGAGGATGGAAAGAGCACTTGCAACACAGTGAAAAGGGGGGGGATCGGGCCTGGGATTTGACATGCAAAAGGCTGGGGGTGGCTGCCATGCAGAACCCCAAAGTTACCTGGAAAAGGAGGGAAGGAAAGAAAAAGAAGCATTCATTCTAAGAGGGGAATGAATGTTTAATCTTTTCTCTAACCATTTCTTTGCTCCTTCTTTTCCACTTGCTGCCAAAATTGCAAGGGTAAAGCTGAATGAAATACGTTAATGGAGCTGAGAAATGACAGGCAAGGAAAGCATTAAGCCACAGGGAGGCAGATTGTTGTCTTGCAGCTCCTTTGCAACTGCCCAATTTTTTTTTTTAGCATTGGCTTTCTATGGGCTAATAAGAGTTGAAATCCAGGATTCCTACCCTTACACTCTTCCCTGCTATTCCATGCTGAAAGAAATCTGTTTTATAGCTTGACCAGGCTCCAGTAGCTACAATCAGTAGCTCCTTTATAGCTGCCACTCTTTCAAGATGCCTTCTCCTTCCCTGCCAGCCAGCAGCCCCTCCAAAGAATCTTTCCATCGCTCCCTTGCGTGGATTAGGCGCCTGTGGCTTAGTGGCTGTTTTTTTCATTCAGTTCACCCCGCCAAAGGAGCATTGCTGCCGCCCAACTTGTTGCTCTTGCTCCAGCCAGGAAATAAAAATAAAAAGAAGAAGAAGAAGAAATCCTCATATCAGGTTTTAACCTCGAAAAGTGCAAAGGTTGTACTCAGAATTGGCCCAAGCCAACAAAACACAGAGCTAAAGAAGAGGAGCCTCTGGGTGGGAAGAAGAGGCAAAGGTCAACGCCTAGCTCAGGCAGAAAAATCAAGACGTCAACTCTGGGAGAAACCCTTTGAGGATGCTGGGCAAGCTTATTTTGGGATGGGGTGAGGGAGAGGAACTACGTTCATGAGAATAAAATACCTTAGGATGGGGGTAACGACAATGATGGTAGAGGACAGGAAGGCCTGGAGGAACATTGTCCATAGGGTCGCGATGGGTCGGACACGACTTCGCAGCTAACAACAACAACAACGACAATGAAAAAAAAGGTCCTGCATTTGGGTAGGCAACCCAACGTCCTTCAGGTCTGTTGGATTTCAACTCTCATCATTACAGCCAACATAGCAGGTGGCAGGAGATGATGGGTGCCAAAATTTAAGGCTATCAGATCTGGACTGCAAGTATTACAGGTAGTCAATGGCTTACAACTGGTTACTAACAACTGCATTTTGGACACTTGGTGAGCAGCCTGCATTGATGGCTACTTGCAGCGCCTTGTGGGCACATGATTGAGACTTAATATTTTTGCTGAAAACCAGCACCCCCTAGAGAACAATAGGTTCACTTAATGATCGCCGCATTCAGTTAATGAGCATCAGTTTCACTTAACAACTGCTGCATTCACTTAACAACCACTGCAGAAATGGTCAGAAAATCGGGTGCGGTCACATGGTAACCCACTTAACAATCATCATGACTTTTGATCAAAATTGCAGGCTCAATTACGGTCGTAAGTTGAGGCCTACCTGTAGATGGTAGCAAGAGATACAGAAAAACTCTGACTCTTTGCTGCCATCTAGTGTCCATCCAGAATGTTGTGGCTCAAATATGGTAAGACTGTAGTCTACTCCCAAATATTTGAAGGGTAGCAACTTTCCCAAATCTATTCCAAATCAGCTCCCAAAGACTGATTGTCTTGGGAAATTCTTCCATGAAATCTCATCTCATTCAGACTCCAGATTTGAATTGACTTGGGACTAGGTTATCTTTTAAGGACAGAATCTATATCACAGCAGAACCCAAAGGGCAGCATTTTCTCACCACTCACCTAGGCAAAACACCATCCATTCTCCAGAAGAACCCATACTATTTTATTTAAAAACAGCCCTCTCCCCACTCAGCAAGGATTGGTGATTTACAGGGCCAAATGCCAGGAAATTGGGTTGGAGTCCAATAAACTGGGGTCAAATGTAGCTTGTCCTAAAGCAGAAGTTTTAAGAATCTCCATACAAAATGAAAATGGTGGTTCTTCCCTAGCAGGATAATATAATAATTTTTAGCGCATATATTCAGCGGTGTGCTGGAGACAGCTTGTACTAGCTCAGGAGAACCAATCGTTCATTTTTTCTGGAATTTTGTCAAAAATAGGGCTGGCTTGAAACACCTTGCAGTGAGGTGGTGGCAATGTAACAGCAGAGCTGGTTATTATACATTTATCATCATCATACTACTACTACTACTACTACTACTAATTATTATTATTATTATTATTATTATTATTATTATTATTATTATTATTATTATTGATCATTGCACAATCAGCCAGATGTTCAGACTGGATTTGGCATTTTTGTCTAACTATTGAATCCTTATCAAGGACCTGGGATAGGCAGATGTGGATGTTTGATAGTATTACAGATATCGTCGCAGGATGGAAGCAGTTCCTAGTAAGGCTGTCTTTTGCTAATGGTGAATTTGTCAATGCCAATGGTGTTCAAGTGGTGCTCCCGTTGTTTTTGGATCATCATCATCATCATCATCATCATCATCTATAGAGAATATGTTGCATGTTCCAAGCATTCATAACTTTTATCCCAGTAAGATGTCCACAGTAGGGTGACATAAAAGATACGTAAAATAGCCTGTACATTTTTCTCCTCTCCCTACATAGTCCTCATTATATTTTCTATCTCTGAAGCCTTGACCGGATGGTTCAAACTGAAAAGAAATGTATTAGCTTATCACTCAATCATGTATTGTATGGAGCCTGAAAATGAATTAATAACCAAATACGAATGGGCATCAGGGGCATTTGCAGTAGGTTTTGCCCAGCCTTATTAAATGGGTTTTCTTCCTTGCAATTTTTCTGCAGAGATACTGAAGTATAATCTCTGATAAAATGTTGCAAGGAAGAAGAAATTCTAGCCAACCATGCCCTTTCCTAAAATGCGACATGCTCAGTCACGCTTATGGGGAGGGCATATCTTAAACAAAATAAGATTTCGGTTGAACTTGGGTTTCCCTTGGGCCTTTTCATGATTCATCCTTGTACACGGATGAGATTATAAGAATTGATACTTGGAGACTGAGCTCAAGTTAAGGAAGTCTGTATTTTAAAATTCTAATAAAAAATTTTTAAAAAAAAAAGACAACAAGGAAGTCTCAATGGGCATGGAGTGCTCTCTTTTGATTACCACCTGCTACACACACACACACACACACACATAAGGCTGATTCTGGTTAGAAGAAGGTGTAAATTCAAGACTACTTTAAAACAACATATCCATTACAGCAATAAGAACAATAAAACAAAGAAAAGGTAATTAAATAAAAGCACAATGTAACTTAAATCTGATCATAAAAAAGGCTACAAAATCAGAAGCAGTATAATTAAAATTAGACCTTAACTCTGGGGAAGAAGAAAAGGAATTTGCATTTCCCTGGGGCCCAAATAATAATGAGATATATAGAAAAACATTTCTCAATATGGCTCCCAGATCTGAGCTGCAAAAGTATTACAGGAAATGTTTTTTGCTGCCGTCTAAAGGATATTAGGATTCTTGCAGCCTTGGTTTGGTAGCCTTAGCTAGAGCCCTAAATATCTATCTATGTGCCAACTTGCCCAGTGTATTATTATTATTACTGAGACTTTCAGAGTTACTTTGTTCTTTTCATTAGAAGCTTCCCCCTCACAGTGCTTGGCCCATTAATTGTTTCTCGTTAATTTCCCATCAGAATTAATGATATATTTCCTCCATTAGTAATTTCAGTTTCCAGAGGTAGGGAAAACTTTAATCACTGGTTTACTCTCCTTAATTTTAGAAAGGGACAACAAAGCCAGAAGTTACAAGGAGGAAGTTATTAATTAAAGTTACAGGGAAATTTATCTGAATATGAGGAAGTATAAGTAAAGAGGTCATGGGGATGGGAATTGCTCAACAATAAGGCATAATAGTAGTGCTGTGTAGAATCACTATTTAAATTCTGCTTCAAGACCAATGCACCAAAGAATATTTCAATAGTTCTTAAAAGAACATGCTGTGGAAACAACATATATCCAAGCAAGATATAACTGATACATAACCCCAAATGGAATTGTTCCATTTGAAATTTTTATAACTAGCCCACTTCACAGAAAGTCCCCTGGCATGTAAAAGTAGATAAAACTAAGTAACATAATTCATATGCTGATTTTTTTTTAAAAAAATAAACACAATAATAATCACACTGCCACTAACAAAATGACACCTAAGGGACTAATGGCACCAATAAGTTGAAGAGCAAAACTCAGAACGCCAGAGTCAAAGGCCAGGTCTTTACTTAACATGAAATGTGGGAGAAGTGCCATAATATTTTTTCATCTTTCCAAGGTCTCCATATAACGCACCTCTCCCAGATGCATGATGCTGTGTGATGTACCTGTTTAGGCAGGCACATAGCAGAAGAATTATTTAGATTCAATTATATTTAAGCCTTAAATGTAATTTCTAAAACCTTGACTGGTTACATATAGGCTGTTCTTTACAGATTGGTTCTTTGGATCACAGGGCCTTACTGCCCCATTCTGTACCAGCTACCAGTTTCCAAGTCATCTCTACGGCCAGATCTCCAGGCAGTGCCTTGTGGTAAACCAAAGGGAAGATCAGCAGAGCACGGGTTTTTTTTTTTTTTTGCTAGAGGGATGATCAAGGTTAGACTAGAAATGAAATCCTTCAGTCTCGAGAGGTAAAAACCAAGTAAAGAGATGGTAGTGTTCTTCAAAGGCTTCAAAGGATGTTCCATGAAAGAAAATCAACGTCTCTTTTCTACTGTTCCAGAGGGCAGGGCACGGAGGAGTAGATTTAAGATATAGGAAGGCAGATTCCAACTGAAAGTTAGAAGAAGTCTCCCAGTGCTAAGAACTACCGTATTTGATAACAGAACCAGTTATCCAGAGAGGAGGTGGGCCTGCTTCAGGAAAATAACTCTTTCTTGAAGATGTTTTAAGGTAGATTCCCATCCTGAGTGCCAGATTGGATTTAATGCCCTAAATGGACCCTTCCAATTCTAGAACTTTATAATTCTGAAAGGAAATATTCGTGATATCAAAATCATTCTCAAATATAATCTGGAATGTCCTCTTCAGGCTATACCACTGACTCTTTTTAAATCAAGAGGACAATTCCTGATGGAATGATGCAAAGAGGTTTGCCACTTCCTGGATCTACCCCAACAATCACTTTTTACAAAGGATCATCAGCTCTATCACCCAAACAAATCTCCCAGACCATCCAGGGATATCTTAAATTCTATCACTTTGGAGGGCAGACCATTGTAATATGTTCTTTGTTCCTATGACAAGGTGATGTGGCTGCGATAAAATGGCTATGAAAGAAATTGTAAGTCTGAAAATTCTTTCTGAAAGATATTCAGGACCATCAGGATGGAGTACTCTAACACTAGGCTATTTTAACTAGCTTTGCCAGGTAGATTGCATGTATATGTATAACATCCCCATTTTATCTCTCTGACCCAAGTACTTGCCCTCAACACTTATGCTAGAACAGAAGGATTCCCTCAAGAAGAAAATAAAATTTATGGGTAAATTCTCCCCCACCAGCACTCTGGCCTAGAACAATGCTGGGTCAAGTACCCAAATGAGCAGAACTGGGTAAACTCAGTTCTACCAAGCACAAATATTAATGATACAAGGTTGGTCTTCTCTTCCCTACGCAAATCATGGATGGCAACTATGTGGCATTTTAAAATAGAACCACAATACCAGAAGAAAGTCGTCCTAAGTTCGAAGTTCTGGATCCAAATTTCTATTTCAGCAGCTCACATTGTCCAGCCACTTTTTCCTCTTATGGAAAGTAAAAATCTATTCATAGTACTATCTGTACTTATTCATCTATACTGCTCTTTATGTTAAGTAGATCATTTTGCAATAACTGTGTTTGTCTCCCTCAAACAAATAAGAGTCATAATTAAATCCATTTATAACAAATAGAAAAATGAGGAACACAGAAATCAAGACCACATATGATGGAGTGCTTTTTCATATCTTTAAGCCAGCTGATAATCACTGAGCTAAAATGTAATTTGCTATTTTATAAACTTTTTGAAGTTGGGTGGATGCTCTCCTCCCAACAAGACGTACTCCACTAGCTTACCAGAATCCCTGAGGGCAAACCTCATTGGATAAGATAGAAAACCTCTATGAATTTTGCATTACTTTTTCTAAAAATACTCAGCCTTCCCACAAAGAGGGTATAAATCCGTTACCAATTACATAACTTCCAACATTTCTCAACTGAAGACAATACAAGAACTTGTGTGGGCCTGTAAGATCATTCCCTGAATGGATTTGCAAACATACTAGGCTAGGCTAAAATGGGGTTGATAATTTATGATTTAGCAAGTTGCAGAAATCTGGTCACTTAGAATGTTGTGAGAACTTGGCCATCGCAATAAGCAATGATATGGTTTATTGGTTTGGGTGTCACATATATTATGAACATAGCAATTGTGTCTTCAATCCTTCTTTGGTGTATTTGAAGCAATTTTTCCATGTATTTAACCTTGCTGAACTGTATTTTTCATGTTTATTTTAAACTTTTTCAGTTATTTTCAATTTTTTTCATTTTCCTTTGCTAATTCTTCTTATTACACGACGTTCGTTGCTTTAGGAACACCTTATGGATTTAAAAAGGCAATATATAGAGAGAACTGCATTTTTGAAAATTAAAGTTATTTGAGGGAAGGGCAGGCAAAGGAGATACACTTTAAAAAACAAGGGGGAAAAACTCAGAACCACCCACAGTTCTAAGGCTGAAATGAAGTAACTGTCCCAACTCATGTATGACTAGAGGGGGAGATTTCATTAGAAGGAAGTTTAATTTTTCAAAGAGTTTCAGAGAGTTCTTGCTACTGATCATGTCTTTCCAGGGGCCATGGATTCCTCTCTTTCACAGCTTTTCCTGTCTTTACAATTCCCTGCCCCCTTGGGAACAAATGGAGATGAAAAAGAAAAAATGGCGCTCACTGGCTGATAATTACTACAAGATGTTACCCAACTATCATAGGTAGAAGTAGACATTTTCTAGAGGAAACCACTGCTTTGCCCACAACAAAAGGCTCCACTGAAATTTGTCAGAACAAATAATCCTTGAAATTACCTCCCTGTTGCAGGTTGCCCCTTTATCCTCAATTTAGGATGCAAATTGATAATATAGCACCCACAGAAATAATACATGTGACTTCTGAATATTAAAATTTAAAATTAAAGTAACTTTAAGAAACAAACAGTGGCCAAATTCTTATACAATTTCAGCAATCTTGCCTGGTTTCATAAAAATGCTGGGCATCTCCTCTGAGAATCCCAAAATCTTACTTGAAATCTATTGACCTTCTTACTTTTGATTTTGGGTGAACAATCATTGGACTCTTGTGAAATTTAGTAACTTCACTATATTTTGGGCATATTTTCTTTTGGGGACAATTGGAATGTTGAGCAGATTTCATAATGCCATTTAGAGACTGAAAAAAATGTGGGTCACTGATTCAAAAACTTGCATTCTCGCTGTGATGCTCTAAAACAGACATGTCAAACACAAGGCCCGGGGGCCAGGTTCGGCCCGCGAAGTGGTTTCATGTGGCCCACGAAGCCATCCTGGAAACAGTGAGGGAACAGCCCCCGCTGCCTTGGCCCTGGCCCAGAGACCCTCCTTCTGCCAGAGACCCTCAGATCTGTCCCACTCCTGCCCAGGCCCCCATAGGCACCCTTGATGTGAATGATGTAGAGCTGGCCACGCCCACCCAGTAGGCCATACGCACTCTAGCCACGCCCACCCAGTAGGCCACGCCCACCCAGGCCATACCCACCCGGCCCCCTGAGGGCAACCGCAATGCTGATGCGGCCCTCAATGAAATTGAGTTTGACACCCCTGCTCTAAAATCTGTTGATTCCTTTAAACACAGAAATGGTTTCCCCTCTAGCATCCAAATAGGCCAGGCAAAGCTTTTGCCCCAGTCCAAATGCACAGTTCTGTCAACGTCAGTATCCTGGTCCCAAACTAAAGTTTGTAGACCATTTTTAATTGAGCCTGGGAACAAACTGATAGCCAAGAAATAGCTTTTGCCACCTGCAAGTTATCTCTCTCTCTTAAGCACCCCGTTTAATTTTGAAGTTGTTGGTTAATAGTAATAGCTTGCAAATGCTTTCCACTGGTAGTTTGGAATCTAACATGAGGTCAATCACAACACGGGGAACAGTGGCAACATTATCGCTTTCTAATCTCACAGGCTGCACCTGAAATAATGATTGGGGAAAAAATAAGAAAAATGAAAATCCCCTTGTAATGAAACCTACAATGGGAGTACAGTTAGTCCTTGACTTATGACCACAATTCTGCCCAAATTTTGTTGTTAAATGAGACATTTAAGTGAGTTTTATCCCATTTTATGACCTTCCTTGCCACAGTTGTTAAGTGAATCACTGCAGCTGATAAGTTAGTAACCGGGTTGTTAACTGAACCTGGCTTCCTCCATTGACTTTGCTTGTCAGAAGGTCGCAAAAGGGGATCACATGACCTTGGGACACAGCAACGGTCATAAACATGAACCAGTGGCCAAGCATCTGAATTTTGATCACATGACCATGGGGATGCTACAAAGGTCATAACTGTGAAAAACGGTCATAAGTTGCATTTTTCAGTGCCACTGTAATTTTGAACGGTTGCTAAGCGAACTGTTGTAAGTCAAGGACTACCTGTACAGAGCAAATCCAGAATCAGGTTAGTGATTCTGATGAACTGCACATTCCGCTATTTGGGAATTAAAGCACAGATGAGTAGCTTTCATGCATCTCATAGGGATTAAAAAAACAAGTTCAGCTGGACTTCCCTGCCATGTCTGCATTAAATGGATAGGAGAACAATTGCACGTCCTCAGCACAGAGATGACAAATAAAGAAATTAAAGTCTCTGGACATCTTTACACTCATGTGCCACACAGTGATGGCCCACAAGGCGCCTAAGATGAGCACTTCCACAGTCAGGGAAGAAAGGTGGTGGAGAGCCTCTTCAGTCTGACTGGGAAGAGAATCTGTTCTTCCTCTTGGAAGGATCAAAAGGCCCTGAATCCATATCAATTTTTAAAAAGTGGGGGGGGGGAATTGCGTGAAACAGCATTCATAGAAGAATGAGTTGAACCTATTGCTCCCACTGTATTTGGGAACTGCCTTCCAAAAGGGGCAGGACAGCCAAAATCCAATCAGCCTACACCAGGGGTAGGCAACCTCGGCTCTTTTATGACTCATGGACTTCAACTCCCAGAATTCCTGAGCCAGCTATGGCTCAGGAATTCTGGGAGTTGAAGTCCATGAGTCATAAAAGAGCCGAGGTTGCCTACCCCTGGCCTACACATTCTCTCCAGAGCAGAGTAACAACTTGGAAATACATTGCGATCAGCATTACTAGTGAATGCTGCTTAAAATGTGGCTGGCCAGTTTATGGAATGGTTGCAATGCAGTCTTTTTTTTTTGTAGATGACTGACACAATTATAGGGTTTATTAAAAAAAATTAGCCCCTTTTCCATATTGCCTTTCAATATGAAGATTCTGAATGAAATATATAAAATGAAATCATGAACAAAAGTCGATGCCCTAATCCAAGAGAAGTAGCTTTGTGATAGTGATGACTCTCACAACTCACTGTTTTAAAATATGCCTTCTCCCAAATGTTCTTGGAAAGAAGAGTGTTTTGATCAGAATGTCTTATAGACATTTCAGGACTATTATGTAGTCACAGATTCAGCAATCCACTCAGAATGATGGGAAATAGAAGTTGGAAGGATTTTTGGAAGGCATCTATTCTAGACTAGTTTACAGCTCAATACAGGGAACTTTCAAATCTAGCATCCCTGACATATGACTAACCAGCCCGTTTTAAAATATTTCCACCCAAGGAGAGGCCAACATCTTCCTTGGCAGTCTGATCTTCTGACCGCTGACTATTAAGCCAAAATCTGGTTCCTTGCCATTTTCACCTATTAATTCCAATCCCAGTCTCCACTGAAAATCATTCTGCTCTGTCTTCTACAGTGCAGCCCTTCCGATATGCAAAGACAACCCATCTTTTTCTCCTGAATAAAGAAATGTCCGATGTTTCTCGTGTTATGAATATCTTAATAGCTTTCTTTCTGGATCGTTCAATGTACCGGAGTCTCCATTTATGCCATTTGGCATATTGAAAAATGACTTGGATAAGGAGTTAGAAAATGTGCAAATGAGACAAAAATATTACAAGGGGGAGAGGGAATAGCAGACACCTCAGAGGGCAGTATAAATGTTCAGGACAATCATGAAAGGCTAATATACAGTAGGAGAAAACAGCAAGATGAATTTCCAGAGTTAAAAACTCAAAAGTTTAAGTAGGAAATGTCAAAACAATGAGTATAGGATGAGGGAGGCACACTGGGCAAGAGTACAAATACAGACCTCAGTTGCATCAAAAGAAATATAGGGAGATGCTCAAGAGTATTTTTCCCTGTTCTGCATTGATCAGATTATAGTTGCAACTACTGGATCAACTTGCAGTGCAGCTTATCTGATAGGGAGCAGCCAAGATAATAATAAAGTGCCTGGAAGGGGGAAGAAAAAATAAAACTTAGCTGAAGGACTGGGATGTATTCAGCTTGGAAAAGGGGAAACTGCAAAGAAGATAACCACTGTCTTCAAGTACCAGAAGGACTGTCGTGCAAATACAGCAAACTTGTTCGGAATTATTTCAGAAGACAGGCCAAAAAAAAAACAAAAAAAACCAGTGGGTTTCAATTCCTGGCAAGTCGATTTCAGCTGGACATTAGAATTTCCTAAATGGTGAGAAGCTGTCCAAGGTGGACTGACTCCCTTTGCTGAGGCAAAGTCAATAGCAGCTGGATGTCATCTGGCTGGAGAACGTCACTCCAAACCCCTTTTATCGGCTTGGTTGCTCCCCATCAGCTATGTATGCCGTAGAAGCAGATTTTTGCACGGGACAAGGGGTCGGACTAGATCAGGGGTCGGCAACCTCGGCTCTTTTATGACTCGTGGACTTCAACTCCCAGAATTCCTGAGCCAGCATAGCTGGCTCAGGAATTCTGGGAGTTGAAGTCCACGAGTCATAAAAGAGCCGAGGTTGCCGACCCCTGGACTAGATCATCTCCAAGGTCCCTTCCGAGCGCTTCCATTCCAGGCGTTTTGCCTGTGAAGAGCACGCACCAATAAAGCTGCCGGCGGCGGTTCGCGCTACCGCTTGGGCAACCGGGGTCTTTTTTCCCCTCAAGAGGTAAGCGACCTTCTCCTTGGCTCCTTTCCGCCCTCAACGGAGCGCGGGATTGTTGGGGGCAATTAAGCTGACTTTGTAATAATGCCGCTTGTGTGTGTGTGTGTGTGTGAAAGCCCTAATAAGCAGGCATATACGTAGAATGAAGGCTACTGCTAACGCTTGTAAGCCGCCCGCCCTGAGTCTTCGGAGAAGGGCGGGATATAAAATGGAATTAAAATAAAATAAATAAATAAATAACAGCCGAGCGGGGGCGCAGAAGCCTCGCGGATCCTCGAGGCGAGCCTCGTCAAGAGGCCGCCGGTGCGCCCGTTTCTCTCCCGCCCGCCACCCCCACCTCCCCCGAGCGAGCGAGCGAGCGCCTTTCCAGAGGCGACCCAGCCTCTCTGGAGCCCCGTCGAACAAACGCCCGGCGAGCTTCAGGTCTCCGGGAACTTGTTTACTTTCACGCCCTGCCTCAGGAGGAGGAGGAGGAGGAGGAGGAAGAAAGCGCGCGCGCGCGAACCAAGCTGAAGTTCTGGGCGCGCATTTGAGGGGAAAGGGCGACGGGGCCGGGAGGGGGAGGAGTGGGGTGTGCGCGCGCGCGTGTGTGTGTGCAAACGAGGGGTGCGCAGCTGCCCCTCCTCGAATAAAAGTCTAAAGAGGCGTCCGCTCTTTGCACGCTTACGCACACACACCCCCTTTAACGTAACGCGCTCCCACACGCACACCTAAACACGCGCACAGGGCCAGGGTCAGCGCCCCTGGCGGCGCCCTACGCCGATCCTATGACGCAGCCCGTAATGCCGCGCTCGCTCGAGCCAGAAGAAAAACCCGAGGTCTCTCTCTCTCTCTCTCTCTCTCTCTCTCTCTCTCTCACACACACACACACACACACTCGCACTCACACACGCGCACGCACCTTGGTCAGCTGCATTCTGGCGGCGCCCGATTGGCTCGTGTCCTCTCGGCCCGCAGAGCAGCACTCGGGCCCCCAGCACTCCGACCCGCCCGCCCTGCCCATGCGACCCCCCGTCGGCTTTCTTGACTCTCGCTCCGGCGGCCAGGTTGCGACTGCGGGGACGATTTGCCTCCCCTTTCTGCTGCTGGAGGATCTGACTTGCAGGGCAAACTCCTCCCTCTCCTCCTCCTCCTCCTCCTCCTCCTCCTCGTCCCTCTGCCTTCCCCGCCCGCCCGCCCCGTCCCTGCCCCGCTCTCTCCATCTCCCTCGCTCTCCCGCGGTCGTCAGAAGAAGAAGAAGACCGAGCTCCGTGCCAGAGCAAACTCGGCCGCGCCAGATACGAAGCCCGGCGAGTTTACAAAACCCGGCCTGTAAACAGGTGGCGGGAAAAAAAAGAGAAAAAAAAGCAAAGCAAAGCAAAACGCCAACCCCGCCCCCCTAGATCAGGGGTCTTCAAACTTGGCCCTTTTATGACTTGTGGACTTCAACTCCCAGAATTCCTCAGCCAGGCATCCTGGCTGAGGAATTCTGGGACCTGAAGTCCACAAGTCGTAAAAGGGCCAAGTTTGAAGACCCCTGCCCTAGATGAAGGGAACTTTTAAGTTGTGCGAAGTCTTGTGGGTGCCCGTGTCTAAAGGTGGTTGTGCCTTTTCGGGGGAATAGCCTGAACTGAGGAAGGGGAGACGGACGGACGGGCGGGCGGGAGGGTGGGGGGGGGACCCGAAGAGCGAGCCGCTGGGAGAGATGACACACTCTTGGAAAGAGAAGGAAGATGGCTTGTCAGAACGCACAGGCTCCATCCAGCTAGCGTAGCGGGATAATTGGAAACATATTTACCCCAGGAAAATCCCTCCAGAGCACACTTGGAGAGTAACAAAGAGGCATGTGTGCGGTTCAGCCAGATCTGTATCCTGTTTCCTTCCAGCTTTTCAGGGCTCTGGGTCAGCGGTTTCATGGCCTGCATCTCAAAAGAGAGGAGGCAAGGCAAGAAGGGGGGAAGCGACCCAGGTCTCTGCATTTTAAGCAGGAATTGGGGGGGACGGACGAGGCTTAAAAGGAGCACGCGTGCCACGGGCGGTAAATAAGTCAACTGATAAATTTTTTGCTTGTGTCAAGTTTTTATACAGAGGAGCAAGTCCAACTAAGATCATTGTCCGCTGCTGGCTTACCTTAGTTTATGTTTATGTTTATTGGACTTCTATACCGCCCTTCTCCCGTAGGACTCAGGGCGCTTCACAAGGTATTTAAAATAACAATACAAATTACAAAAGTTAAGAATGTATTTGGAGGCAGACAACTGTTGATTAGTGAACCAATTCTTCTATCACAGCCATGTTAGTGACAAGGTGGGACTTATTTTTGAGTAAGCGTGCATAGGATTGAGAATCGGTTTGGTGGGGTGGTTAAGGCAGCAGGCTAGAAACGGGAGGCTGGGAGTTCTAGTCCCACTTTTAGGCACAAAGCCAGCTGGGTGACATTCAGCCAGTCACTCTTGCTCAGCCCTAGAAAGGAGGCAAGGGCAAACCACTTCTGAAATCTAGTCAACTAAGCTACAGGGACTGGTCCAGGCCGTTGCCACTTGAAGGCACCAAAACAAAACAAATAAACAGAAATGCGTAAGATTGCTAAGCCTAGCTCTCTCTTCTCTTGGCTGCCGTACGGGGAAAAAACTCAGTAGAAAAAGTTGAAAGCGCCTCCCAGCTTAACTAAAGACAAGCTAAAAAAAAAATATGGCCCCAAATGCTTGGATTCTAATCCTTAGCTTTTCTTTTTTTCTTTTTTTCTTTTTTTAAACAGTTAAGGATCTCTGCTCCTTGTGCTGGCAAAAATACGTGTGCATTGGAAAGCAATTGTGATGGCCGGTTTAAAGCTCTTTCTTCCAGATTGTTTCAGAGTAGAGGGCTTTAGCTAAATGTGTTTAGCTGTAGCCACTACTGGACGAATTTTAAAGGTTTTAAAACTGAAACATTTCTTGCTTGTCTTTTCTTTTATGCTATTATGTGCTGGAACTCTGATAAAAGTTTTATACAGTTTTTATAGACCTGCAAAGTTTAATAAGTTTATAAATTAACAAACTAATGTAAAATATTCATTGTAAAATATTCCATTTCAGTAAGTGAGGGCACATATTGATTGGTGAGCCTGAAAAATACAGAGCGCAGAACTTTTGTTGTTTAGATTTATGTTTGTTTATGGTCTATTATGCAATTATGTAGTTACTTTGAAGTCAATAAAATTATGTACTCTCCCCTTTTAACTATTGAGTGTCAGCTTATATTAGCTTTATCTCGAAACTCTCACCTCCATGTTGTTTCCTATTCTTAGAACTATATGTTGGGGTTAAAAAAAAGTTTTGATTTCCCCCCAAAGTAAAATCAGGAAGACAGCCTGGGAGACTCTAGTAGGTACAACGACAAACTTAATATCAAAGATGGTGCCTGGAGTTTGCACACGTGTAAGACTTCAGACTTAGTTGAAGAATGATTCCCTGCATGCTCCAGAACAGTGTAGAGATAGAGAGATTAGGAGACAGACCATGAGAACATAGTAAAAGAAATTGGCTCCAGGTTGGCAAAGGAGTGAGACAAAACTATATAATGTTCCCTTTATTTATTCAGTCTGTATGCTGAATTATACGTTAAGGGAAGCTGGATTGGAAGTAGATGAGTGCGGTTTTAAAATTGAAGGAAGAAACACCCATGATCTATCCTATGATGATGATGATGACCCTACTTTGATAGCTGAAAATGCAAAGGATCTGCAAGCTGTAGTAATAGAAGTCGAGATGCACGGTGAAAAAAAGGGGACTAAAATATAAAGAAGACCAAACTAAATGACAACTAATGACAGCTACCCTTAGAAGTGACAAAGAAGACATTGAAGTGGTAGATAGCTTCAGCCTTTTAGGATCAACCATCAACATTAAAGGAATCAGCAATCAAGAAACAAACCACAATATTAGTACTTGCTAGAGCAGCCAGGAAAGCAATGAGAAAGATAGTCAGATATTGTGATGTGTCTATGTCTATAAAAATCAGAATTGAGCTAACCACGGTATTCTCTGGGACGCTCTATGGCAGGGGTGTCAAACTCAATTTCATTGAGGGCCGCATCAGCATTGCGGTTGCCCTCAGGGGGCCGGGTGGGCGTGGCCTGGGTGGGCGTGGCCTACTGAGTGGGCGTGGCTAGAGTGCGTATGGCCTGCTGGGTGGGCGTGGCCAGCTCTACATCGTTCGCATCAAGGGTGCCTCTGGGGGCCTGGGCAGGAGTGGGACAGATCTGAGGGTCTCTGGAAGAAGGAGGGTCTCTGGGCCAGGGCCAAGGCAATGGGGGCCGTTCCCTCACTGTTTCCAGGATGGCTTCGCAGGCCACATGAAACCACTTCACGGGCCGGATCTGGCCCCCGGGCCTTGTGTTTGACATGTCTGCTCTATGGAAGCAAAAGTTGGACTTTGAAGAAGCAGGAGAGGAAGAGTAATGACACCTTTGAACTGTGGTGTTGGAAAAGACTCTTGAAATTACAAGAAGACCATCGAATAATTCAACCCAGAATTCTCACTCAAGTCACAAATGACCCGACTCAAATTAATCTACTTTGGACACCTTAGGCAAAGGCCTCATTCTCTGGAAAAGGTTGTAATACTGGCAAAGCTAGAAGGAAAGAGAAGAGCAGTAGGATGGATGAACTCAGCCACAAGGGTGTGAATTCCTGAAGGATCAGGTTAGGGAAGATCATCATGGGGGAAATCTCTGATTGCTAATAGCTGATACAGGTCGTTCTTTACAACTATTAATTTAGTGACTTCTTCAACATTAAAATTACACTGAAAGGAGTAACTTATGACTGCTTTTCACATTTACGACCGTTGCAGCATCCTCATGGTCTCGTGATCAAAATCTGGATGCTTGGCAACTGGCACATAAGGAAATGCCATTTAGGCAAACCGTTTGTATTAATCAAAATTCTGCATTAAGGTCTGGCCCAAAAGACACAGTGCGGGGAAGTACAGGTAGCCCTCAATTTATGATTGCAGTTGGGACTGGAGTCACCATGTGACCAGACTTAATTTTACTATTTTTACTGCAGCCATTCAGTGAATCATCCAGTTTTGTTAAGTGAACCGCGAGGTTGTTAAGCAAATGTGGCTTCCCCCATCGTCTTTGCTTGTCCGAAGCCAGCTGAGATGGCTGTAGATCACAGTGATGGCTGTCGATCAAGTGATTCAGGACACTGCAGCCATCGTAATATACAGTACCTGCCAGTTGCCAAGTGCTCGAATCTGATCACGTGACGGAGGGGGTGCTGCAATAGTCATAAGTGCAAGGAACAGTGGTAAGTCACGTCGTTTCAGTGCTGCCATAACTTTGAATCATCATTAAACAAATTGGTTGTCAGAATCCATTTATATCTCATTTCATAATTGTATAGGTAGAACAACGTGCTATTACTGGGGATTCTGCCATCTCTCCGAGGGGGGGGGGGAGAGGATGGTTACTAAAGCGATTTTCAAACAACAGGGGATGTTTTAACGGGGGAAGGGAGGGGGACAGACAGATCTGGTTTGCATCTTCATTTACAACTGAAAAGGGAAGCAATAACCATAAAACCAAGGAGAGTTCCCTTTCCCATGGAAGGACCTGACACCTAGCAACTGACGACAGCCTGACCAAATGGATGAGGGGAGGGACTGGAATGGGAATGGTTTATATAGGATTGAAATGTAACTTTTCTCAGATTCCGTCTTGTATTCCCACAATCGATTCCTTCCTAGTAAACATTTTCCTTTTGGACTAAACTTGCATCCAAGAGTTCTTATTTCCTAAGATGTGGATTGAGGTGGGTCCTGACAGTCGAGAACTTACGCAAGAGATAAAATTTCTCCATCATCTCCATCAGTTCCAGGTAGAGAAATCAACTATTATGAGAAGTAAAAATGGTGGAATCGAACTGTGCCTACCACTTCGGCTTTTGAAAGTAAAACAGCTTAAAAGTTCAGGGCAGGCTGTGTGATAATCTACAACTTCCCATCGTTGCTTCCCTAGTGTTGACATTTGATATGACTGCTTCCGGTTGCCTAATGGTAGAGCTAGCTTGGTGTCCCACAACGGTCCATAATTTCATTGGATTCTAGACCACTGTGCAAAAATTAAAGTAACACTTGTGATATCCTAATGCTGTTGGGAACGCTAACTTTAGGGAAAGGGGTGGGGGAACTCAGTATACTGTAGGTGACCATGTTGGGACCTACCAAATTGTATTGCCATTGTATCGGCAGTGGCCCAATGGAGCCATTTGCCAGCTCCAAAGACATGACTCCATCTGGTCTTGAAAGATCCTTCTAGAAAGGTTCTGGATTGTTTGGAATACAATAGTCTGTAATGCAGAACGAGAAGCTATTTTGTGAACATAGATATATGACAGGGGAAAGCGTCTATTCATATTACAGTTGCAGAGCCCTGTGCTTGTGAAACAATGACACAAAAGATAACGCTTCAAACCATTTCTCCCCTTCACTGTGGCTCTTTATTAAGGAACCTTACCCTTGTACACACTAGGTGCTTGTTTGGGATTAGGATGGAGCTTGTGCAACCTTGTCTGGGGAGAGACCGGGCAAGTCTCAGGAAGAGACTTAATAGGAAGGTCTATCTATGGAATCACAGTGTCAAAAGAGGTAAATGCCAGATCAAGTGCCAAGGAGAGGTGAGCAGGCAGAGGATTAACCACCCACACAACCCATAAGTTGCAAAGGGTGGAGCTGAAAGGCAGCTTTATAAAAATATTTCTAAAAGGCAATCTTTCTCTCTAGGAGGCCTTAAGGCCAGCACATACGTAGATGAATGATGGACTCACTAGGAACAGCCTGTAGCAACACCTATTCTACGCTAGTCTTTCCCAGCTCTTCTCTCTAAGCTGGGGTGGGAGAGGGGTGTGTATATCAGCAAGCATAGGATTCTCAGTGCAGGCTGAGTATCATGGACTACTCTAACGTGGATTCATTAATTAAGCCACAGTTTCTCAAACTCGTATTGAGGCTTACCGTACAAACATCCGCATGCAGCCCATCTCCCAAGCTGCTGGACAGAGTACAGCTGCTCCATGAAAGGATGTTTGTGTGACGTGGGAATAATTTCGATGCCAGAGTTGAAAGGAAACAAGTGACAGCCACAGCACAGGTTTGTGGTGAAAGAGTTCTTCCAACCCATCCAGTAAGTTGTCTTCAAGGATGCTGCCGCTGAGTTCTGTTTCAGAGTGTCCCCACCCCACCCCCAACAAGCAAAGTTCCTTGGTGTCCCAAGTTCGGTCCAACTTGGGAAGAATTTGGAGTTATATTCAGGAGGTCCCAGGACAGGGTGCAACTCTACTGACAGGAGGCAAACAATCGAAGTAGAAACAGATCCCGCCTGAGGATTTTGGTTTAATGAATGGCAGAGTTAAAACATCAAATTATATGCTGAACTTAATGGTCTCCTCCCAGCCCTTTGAGTCTTTATAGTATAGTATTTCAAAGTATAGTATATGTATTATAGTATATTTCAAAGTAAAGCCTTCCTCAATGGGCCATACTGCCTAGGAATCAGGGCATTGCCTGATTTTTGCAGTCCAAAATCAAGTGGAGAAAGCTGAGTTAGAACCAGTGCTTTTTTTGTAAAAGAAAAAGGTGCCGGAACTCACACATGTCATACAACCCACCTTGCCCTACCCTACAAGGTTCCATCCAAAAAAAGGTGCCGGAACTCCGTTCTGAGCGTTCTATGAGAAAAAAAGCCCTGGTTAGAACATAGGACAATAGAGTTCAAAGAGTCCTCAAAGGTCTTCTAGTCCAGGGCTCCCCAGCTCCCAGACCACAGTCCAATACCGGACTGCAGCCCATTTGGAATCGGGCTGTGCAAGTGGCAGGCAAACTAGAACACAGAACATAGAACGTTAGAGTTGGAAGGGACCTCAGTGGTCTTCTAGTCCAGGGCTCCCCAACTCCCAGGCCACGGTCCGTTTGGAATCGGGCTGTGCAAGTGGTGGGTGAGCATGCATGTGTACTCACCCACCACTTTACATAGAACCATTCCAGTGGTGGGATTCAAATATGCGAACAACTGGTTCTCTGTGTAGATGCCACTCCCGGAAATCCATTCTGGGCCTGGGCAACAAAAAATTAGCTACCGGTTCTGCTGAAGTGGTGCGAACTGGCTGAATCTCACCATCCCCTCTCCACCCCACCCCACCCCACTGGTCCGTAAAGCTGGAAAAGTTGGAGACAACTGTTCTACTGCAACCCCCAGCCCTAGCAAGAGTTAAGATTTATCATCTTCTTCTGTCTTTGCACTCCAACTGTTCTTGGTTTGTATCAGCTCGTTATTTCTAATACGTTTGACCAAATATTTATTCGTTATCTCTCTGAAATATTCAGTTTCACATTTTTGCTTAAGTTAAATAAAGGTGCAATTAGAATTGCAAGAATTAAGTAGAAATTCCCTCAATATCCATCCCCCTTTTTTATATCAGAGCAAGCGCCACTTTAGTGCAGAACAGAGTATATATTTTAAAAGCAAAATAGGAATTGAGTAGATCCTTATCCAGTACCCCCCCACACACACTTAAAAATTCTGTGAAAATCAATTTCAGCCTACGTAACTCAAAGCATCCAATGGCTGGGTGATCTTTCAGGTCAGATCTTTGGATGAAATCCTAGCTGTGGCTTTCTGGATTCAGTTGGAGCTGCACAACTATGTATCTATTGGTCTATTGATGTCATCCAAAATTTTCTGGAATTTGTTAGAAGCAGAAAGAGGGTCAAGCATCATAACAATTAGAAATACCAAGTCAGAGGCCAGTATAAAGAGTGTTGCCAGAAGAATAAGTTCCAAATTTACAATATCTTGTTTTAGAAGAATGTGTTGATTTTTTTTTCTTGAAAGTCTATTATTAGAAAAGAATGTGAACTGCTATAACTTCTAAAAAATGGGTTTGATTTTTTTTAAAAAAATATTTTCAATAATGTGTATAACCCCAGAGATTTTGTTCAGCCTGTTAGTTTTCATGGTAGAGGCTGAAAAGTTTCAGCAAGCTATAACGCATCAAAAAGTAGGCACTTAGTTATTGGGCAAGAACAGTTAAGCTTCCTAGCGCTTTACCAATCGAGTGTGAACTTGCAAAATAAATTCACTTTGGGGAGATAATTCATGACTTTGTAATGAAAAAAAAACCCCCAGAAAAATCAAGTTTAACATTAATTGGCTTTTTAAAAAGTTGTTTATAGCTGCGTTCATTTATTATGATCCAGAATAAATGAAAGCATTTATAGAACACCTCCATTAGAATAAAAAATTGACAGGATAATAATATTTGAGGGACCAATGAGATATGTCAGATTGGTCAGCAAATTTTGCAGAGTTCTTTTTTCAAATTAGACGTTGCACTATACGAACTCGTTGCGGCTGGTTCAACACAAACAGCCTTGTGCAGGGAATGGGCTCATGGTGAATGTGGAAGAGATCTGCAATGAAAGTTTATCTTGCATCCAATATTTAAACTTGGGCTTGATTCTCATGAAATCCTCATTAAGTTGTTCGGGAGAGAGTGGATCTGTCCCAGCCTAGGTATTTCCCCCCACCCCTACAGACAGACCAAGTTCCTGATGGTCCTCTATTTTGTATGGATTGTGTAGATTTAACTCAGAGAGTATTATTTAGGGCATAGCTCAATACTTCTGATCTATTACTAAAGGGAGGCACAGTTTAACATTCTTAAGAAGAAAGCAACAGTTCTTCGTGCATTCCCTCTTCCAGGTCACTCAGGGATGCTAATGATTCAGGTGAAATAATTTATGTGGGCCCACGACTGAATACATTCCATTTGCCTAGATCTTGGTTGGCAATTTCAGGATCTCACTGTTTTCTCAAACCTGGTATGTTCTGCTGTGCAATCCACCCTCCGGCTCTGTTGGACTTTGCTCTCCATCAGTTACAGCGCGAAGATGGAAGATGGAAACTGCAGTCAAAGTGCCTGGAAGGGACAAATGGTTGGGGAAAACTGGCCTAGCACTTCTAAGCTGCTACTGGCCCAGGTTCCTTATATGCCTTTTAGACTCTAAAAGAGAGGGAGAGAGGGAAGGAGGAAGGGACAAAGAGGGAGGGAAGAAAGGTGTTGTGATTCAGGGTCAGCCTGTGAGTTCGGCAGTTGGGTCGGACGACTCAGAGGAGGAGGAGGGGGGGTGTTGAAGAGCTTGCTGATGATGGCATTGAGGCTCCGCAGAGCCCTCAGCCAGGCCCCTCCCACCTGGTCACGACGGAGACCCAGCTGTGTGAGCCTGACAGCGTGGATGAAGATGACCCACAGCTGGCCCTGTTCAAGGACGCCCGACGCAGGAGGCAGTCAATCAGGAGTAAACAGAGGAAGGCAATGGGTCACCTCGGAAGGAGGCAGAGAGAAGCCACGCCCTGAACTGTATAAAAGGGGAATGCGTGGGAGGGCTGGTTTGCTGAAGGCAACCGCTTGATTAGTTCCTGTTTCATAGCTCCTGTTTCATGGTTGGTGTCTTGTTTTGCTGTTTTATGTTAATAAATTTGGCAGGCTTAATTCCAGCCTCTTGCCGTTTGTAAAGGGGTTGTCCCTGCCTTTTCTGCAGGGCCGGTAGCAGGCTGGTACAGAACAAAAGGAAGGAAAGAAGGAAGAAAGGGACAATGGGAGAGAGGGAGGGAGGGAGGGAGAGAGAGGAAGATAGAGGGGAAGAAATAGAGAGAGGGAGAGAAAGAGGGAGAGAGAGAGAGAGGGAGAGAGGGAGAGGGAGAAAGAAAGAGGGGGAGAGAGATTAAATTAGTAACACGGTTGTTAAGTGAATGTGGTTTCCCCAGTAACTTTGCTTGTCTGAAGATTGCAAAAGGTGATCACATGACCCTGGAACAATGTGACCATCATAAATATGAATTGGTTGCCAAGCATCCGAATGTAAATCACATGACCCTGGGGATGCTGTAACGGTCATAAGTGTGAACAAACGGTCATGTCACTTTTTTCAGTGCCGTTGTAACTTTGAACAGTCACTAGGCAAACTGTTGTAAGTCAAGGACTACCTGTACTTTATCACTTTTTCCCTATTTTTTTTTTGATCATCAACTTTTTGACACCTTGCTAGGTGACTGGTGGTACTCGAACGTTGCCTTATTCTAAAAGTGGTACAATTGGTGAAAAGGTTGAAAAGCCATGTTTTAGAGGACAGGAACACACAACCAAGGATGGCTAAGCAGGCCAGCTTTAGATAGCTTTAACATCCCCTTCCATTTCTCTACCTTGTGAACGGTTGATGTTTGTACTGTCTGTTTTCCAAGTCTCATGCCAGATTTGCATGTACTCATATCACATAAGGGTCACATTTATAGGCAAATTTATCTAAATGTAGTTGCCCAATTTAGGCAATCTTTTTGGGACTCTAGGCTTGTGCAAGGAATAGAAAGAGGCTTGTAGTCTGTCTGAAACTCTTTGACTTCTCTGTTCCCCAGTAAAAAACAAATTGGGCACCCAAATGTTATTTTCACAAATAAAGCTAGGAAAAGTCAACCTATGGGGCCACAGCTGTATTAACTTTTTTTATTTTATTCAAAACCAAACGGGGTTGGTTGGAGCTGAGTTACAGACAGCAACGCATGATGAGGCATCACCTCAGGCAATAAATTTCTCCAAACATTTTGTCAAATTTTCATAAAGGGAGAGAGGATGTTTGAGTCTGAGTTACGAGGTGGGTAAAGAATGAATAAGTGCCATTCTTTTATTTATATGATGCTTCTCTCTCCAGCAGTCTGCAGCTTTTCTGGTTTTCCACATCAGTTCCAGGAGGAGACATCATGAGGGGAATTTCTGAGAATGAGGAACAGATGTGCAACTGATGGGAGAGAAATAGGACTCTCCACTACCTTGCAACACTAAAATCTGCTCAAAATTTACCACAAGAAAAATAAAGATCATTTAAAGCTCTTTGAGAAAGAGATAGAAAAATAACTTTTGCCCCAGAAAGTAAAGGAGGAATTGCAAACTGAAAAAGGACAGCTTTGGGTACAAGATTATCTCCTCTAGAGCAGGCAGAAACACCCTGTGCCTCCATTTCATTCAAAGGATAAAAGATTTCCCTTTGTTGTGGTGCTTAATTAAAGGGTGACCACATGGTGGGAACGATGAGCCATTCATTCATTTTTATAGTGCTACTCAAACCCAAAATTGTTTCTCTTAAGGAAGAAGATAAATGCCCAATGTCTATAATGGAGACATAAGAAAGAGGCGGAGTGAGAGCAGGGTTCCTCCGTTATATAAGCTGACACTGATCTCTGAAATGACAAGTCATGATTTGCAATCAATTGCAAAGCAGACTCAGGAGGCGCCCTCTGTGCCTGATGTAGTTCAATCTGATGTCTGGATATGTAAACCATAGTCAAAAACATGGCTTATAAGAGCCTGAGCCCTTAGGGATGTTAAACATGTTCTTACTGGTGGGGGGAAGCAGGCAAATAGTCTAGATTATGATTTCTCTACATCTTGGGAAGCCTACACATCCTCTGGCTTCTTAATCAACAGCTTAACAATTTGACATGAAGCCACCAAAACCGATCTTGGTTTACCTGTTTCTAAAAATGAGTTTCAGATCAAGAGAGGCCCCCTTTTAGCTTTTTTATAAGTTCCTGTAGGGCAGCTCTTTTTTTTTCTTCTTCTTTCCGAGATGCCCTCCATCTGCATTGTACTTTAGTTTCTTTAACTTAACAGCCAGCCTGGACAACAGCTGCTCCCCTCCTCATCTTATTTTGGAAAGTACTGTCTGTTCCAGAGAACCAAACAGACCAGTAGATTTAATCCACCCACGTAATATGGGAAATTGCCTAGAGATGAAACTGATATTGATCTCAAGCCGAATCACAGCCCTATCAGATTATTAGAATTAACTGGCCGCCAGGGGGACAAAAATGTGGCTATGATGGGAAGAAAGCATTATCCAGCTCCAGAATTTCATCTGCTTGCTGTTGTTGCACCAAGTGAAGAGGACATGGGAGGAGGGAAGAGGGAGCTTCACTCATCTATGTAGTTATGTATGAGTCCTTTATAAGTCAAAGCAAACCAAGGGATGGGATTCAGCATCACAGAGTCCGTTTCAAAGCTGCTGCCATGTTGAGACAGGAAAAGGGAGTGGGAGGGATGCTTGGACTTAGGTCTCAAATTCAAGATTGTTTAGAGTTCATCCGTTAAAAATAGCCTGTTTCTGGTTTGTGCTGTTTACAGAAGATACTGCAGAACATTTTGGTTGCATACTTCTCAGCACATATTTCTAGATCTGCCCAACAGTCCTGTGGCTCCTTGCCCTGCCCTCTTCATTAACGCCGTATCATCTAGAGCCATGTGACCCTTGTTTCATCCAGCTGGATTAGCAAATCGCTTCACAACAAGCCAGGGCTGCCAAACCCACCAGATCAACTTCGTTCAACTTGAAGGCTATTTGTGTGGTTGTTTGTTTTTTTCTTCAAAAATCATACTTAATGTATCTCAACATTTCAGGAACCATTCCAAGCCAATATAAAACTTGGTGCCAAACATAGACCAGTGGGCCCAAACTTTCCATCTTTTTTGAAGCCCCACCTGTAGAAAAGGCTACCTTATGCATCGTAAAGGAGTCCACTAGTACGCACTCTCAGTTTACATAGGGCAATGAAAACTTTTGCTGAGTCTAACCATGACCTGGTATGATCCAATAAAGCATAGTGAAACATAGTTAGCTCTCTGTTACAGCTGTGCATTCCAGGAAAAGGACAGCCTTTTAGGGGAAATAATCTGCATAGAATAGAATAGAATAGAATAGAATAGAATAGAATAGAATAGAATAGAATAGAATAGAATAGAATAGAATAGAATAGAATAGAATAGAATAGAATAGAATAGAACAGAATAGAATAGATATTGTAGTTCATCTAGCCCAAGCAGGAGACCTTACACCATTTCTGACAGATGGCAGTCCAGTCTCTTCTTGAAAGCCTCCAGTGATGAAACACCAACAATATCTGAAGGCAAACTGTTCCATTGGTTGATTGTTCTCACTGTCAGGAAATTTCTCCTTATTTCTAGGTTGAATCTCTCCTTGATCAGTTTCCATCCATTATTCCTTGTCTGACCTTCATGTGCTTTGGAAAATAGATTGAACCTCTTGAGAAATCTCCAAGGAATTCCAGAGCACTTTGGATCAAAGTTTGCAAATCATTGACCGGGGGTACACATCTCTTCAGATATGACTGAATTACAACTCCCTGGATAGGCAGTGATGAAGCTGTAGTTCATCCACACTGGGAAGATCACAAATTCCCAACCATGTAGCAGTCAAAAAGAAGCATAAGGTTCCTTGAAACAAAATTTAAGACCCTGTGTTAGAGGCATTGGACAACAACAACAACAACAATAAAGTTAGAAGTGACCTTTGAGGTCTTCTAGTCCAACCCCCTACTCAGGCAGGAAACCCTAAACCATTTCAGACAAATGGTAGTCCAGTCTCTTCTTAAAAAGGTTGTACATATTCTTTTCATTGTCTCCAGAGATTCTGCAGATATTAACAATGCTTCAAAGCACAGCCAAAGAGAGTGGATGAAAGAAACTGTTGCATTATATGCCACAAGGATTGATGGTCTTCTGCGATAATCGGCAAATGAAAACACTCCAAGAGATGAAACAACAGCAGAGAGACCAAAACAACAACAACATGGTGACAGCATTTGAGTGAGGCAGGTTCAAAGCCACTCTCCACCAGGGCCTGGTTACTTGAAGAACCACCCATCTCTGCATCTGGCAGTAACACCAGCTGCCTGCAATTAGTGCAGGTTCGCATCCCACCAGGCTCAAGGTTGACTCAGCCTTCCATCCTTCCGAGGTAGGTAAAATGAGGACCCAGATTGTTGGGGGCAATTAAGCTGACTTTGTAATAATGCCGCTTGGGGTGTGTGTGAAAGCCCTAATAAGCAGGCATATACATAGAATGAAGGCTACTGCTAAGCTTGTAAGCCGCTCTGAGTCTTCGGAGAAGGGCGGGATATAAATGGAATTAAAATAAAAAAATAGATATGCTCTAAGTCTCCTCAATTAAACTTTGTCACCTTGTGGGACCAAGGAAGCCTGCCTTCTCTGTTACAGCACCTGCCCTCTGGGACAGCATTTCCCTGGAGGTATGGACAATTCCCACTGTCCAAGGGTTCCAGAGAGCTGTTAAGGCCTGGCTCTCTTCCCTGGTCTGAAGAAAAGTATTTGTGGACCTTCTGTCAAATCCTTTTTTCTGAATATTGGGAATAAACAGTCCAAACTGTGTTTTAGATGTGTGTGTTAATTTATGCATTACAATAGGTATATCTTAAGCACTCAGTGTCTGTTTGGACAAGGGCAGCCTTAATTAAATAAAATCAACAATTCTGCTGGACTTTTCTCAGAAGGATGGAGAAAGAGGATTGTTGGAATAGACTGGGGACCATTGAAAAGTGAGCCCAAAATACCCTGATTCATACCTGAATCCACATCTGTATCCACATCATCTAATAATTGTTCTCATAACCTTTAACCTTAAACAGGACATCATAAGGCAACAGTTTTTGAACCAAGGTACCTTAAATGAACCAACTTTAAGAATGTATCCAAAATCTGGGGCTAATGACTCCCAAGGGAATGAAATTTCCCATAAGGAAACTCAATAGGGAAGCCGGGAGTCATTCTCGCTCCCACTGGGAACTGGAGGCTAAAACGTATGAAGAATGGTTACAGGAATTGGGCATCTCTAGTCTAATGAAAAGACTGGAGGTGATATGATATCACTGTTCCAATACTTGAGGGACTCCCTAGAAAAAGGAGGAGATCAAACTATTTCCCAAAGCACCAAAATGCAAGACAAGGAACTTAGTTAAAAACTAGCCAAGAAGGGAAGCAATCTAGAACTAGGGAGAAATTTACTAACAGTGAGAGCGATCAATCCATGGAATGGCTTGCCTTCAGAAGTTGTGGGTGCTCCCTCACTGGAGGCTTTCAAAATGAGACTGGACAGCAGTTTGTCTGAAATGGTACAGGGTCTCCTACTCAAGCAGGGTAGGACTAGAAGACTAGAAGACTAGAAGACCGCCAAGGTCCCTTCCAACACTGTTCTTCTATGGTATGTTCTAGATGGGTTTTTTTACTCATTTCTGGTCATCTCTTTCTCTATTTTGGTAAGGAAATATCCCTGAAATGATGACCCAACAGCACATATATGCCTATCCACTAGCTCAGAGGTGGCCAAACTTGGCAACTTTAAGACTTGTGGACTGGGAGTTGAAGTCCACAAGTCTTAAAGTTGCCAAGTTTGAAGACCCCTGCGCTAGCTGAACCTCTTCATCTGAATAGACTCCTTCTGTGGCTGGTTCATGCCTTAAAGCAGACATGTTAAACACAAGGCCCGGGGGCCGGATCCGGCCCACAAAGTGGTTTCATGTGGCCCGCGAAGCTATCCTGGAAACAGTGAGGGAACGGCCCCCCTTGGCCCTGGCCCAGAGACCCTCCTTCTGCCAGAGACCCTCAGATCTGTCCCACTCCTGCCCAGGCCCTCATAGGCACCCTTGATACCAATGATGTAGAGCTGGCCACGCCCACCCAGTAGGCCATACGCACTCTAGCCACGCCCACCCAGTAGCCCACGCCCACCCTGGCCATACCTACCCGGCCCCTTGAGGGCAACCGCAATGCTGATGCGGCCCTCAATGAAATTGAGTTTGACACCCCTGCCTTAAAGTGATGGCACCTCCAAACAGGCTTCCATTCACCCTGTATGAAACAACTGTCAGTATGACAGGTAATGTGCACTGAGAGGGAGATTTTGGCATTTGTAAGAACTGATGGCTGCACTATAATGCCCCTCCATTACTCTCCTGGTAGTAAAAACCCAGACTTTGTACTCGCTTATTGCCTGTGCAACTCTTTAGCATCTCTCTGTGTGAGAGTGTTTATATTTTCATGGGGGTTTTACCAGTTCGGTGTTTCTTTGTGGATCTGAACTGTTTATCTGTATTTTACTGTATTTTTATTTCATTTGTACACTTTAGGAAAACACTCCAGCGATTTTATATTGCAGGCGATTAAAGTATTAGTTCATTCTGCCTTCTTGAAGCTGATGTCCTGACTTCCCAGCCTCCAGAAATGTTGCAGTTGACTGCTCATAATCCTGGACTATGGAGGTTGTAGTCAAATGCTTTTGAAAAGCACCAAGGTGGGGAAGCCTGCCTGAAAACTCAGTGCAGTTATCTCACAGGGGTGCATGGTAGTTCTTAAAACAATAAACCCCACAAATGAGCCAGTACAAAAGCATTATTTAAATGTGAAGTACAATAGATAGTAGAAGGGACGCGGTGGCTCAGTGGGTTAGGACGCTGAGCTTGTCGATCAGAAGGTCGGCAGTTTGGCGGGTCGAATCCCGAGTGCCGCGTAGCAGAGTGAGCACCTGTTACTCATCCCAGCTTCTGCCAACCTAGCAGTTTGAAAGCACGTAAAAATGCAAGTAGAAAAATAGGGACCACTATGGTGGGAAGGTAACAGCGTTCCGTGCGCCTTTGGTGTCTAGTCATGCCGGCCACATGACCACAGAGACGTCCTCGGACAAGCGCTGGCTCTTCGGCTTTGAAACAGAGATGAGCACCGGCCCCTAGAGTTGGAAATGACTAGCACGCATGTGCGGGGGAACCTTTACCTTTACCTTTACAATGGATAGTAGTAAGATTTCTAATCAACTATAAAATAATATTCCACTCCAGTAACAATGAAAGTTAAATTTAACTTGCAATTTTAGGAAGAGTGATGGGGGAATCTCTTGATGGTTTTGAAGAACTGAAATAGAGCACCCTGTCTTAAGAGAAAACGAAGGAGGAATGCTTTTTTAATTTATTTTTAGACTTATACTAGCACAGGGTGTGACTGGAAGCAAGTCCAAGGAATCGCAGAGAGGTATCAGGGACACACCAAATCTCTCTCCTTGTCTCTCTCTTTTCTTCCCTGTCCCCATCGCTGGAATTTCCCAGCCAAGTATCAGATAGTAGTCAGACATGTGACCACTTAAGCAACTCTATATAATTTGTGTATGTGTGTGTGGGAGAACTTTAGCCATGCTGCATTGATTTAAAGGAAGCTGAAGTCTGATTTGCTTCTTGCCATACTGTAACAACTACACTCAGCTTTCTGGAAAAGGCAAAACGACCCCTTTAGCCTTTGGGAATTAAGCATAGTCCCATCTGCAATCCGTAGCTTTACTCTGGATTGAGTGGTTCTCCCTTGTCCTGTTAAGAAGCTGAAAATTAAAGATAGCTCTGGTAAAAAAATACATCAAGGATGGTACTAAGGAAGGGACAGGTAACTTCTGAGTTGAACTATTGCTGAATTATAACTTCCAACTTCTCCGACCAGTCGAATGCCTGGAAGTTGTGATGGTGATTGCCACATTTGGAGAGCCACTAGCTTCCAAGCTCTAGGCTACTGGGGGGAGGGAGCCTTGCCCTGGACATTAACCGTGACAAATGTGAGTTAATAATTCCCAGAACCCAAGTGGTTTGAATTATGCACCAGAAGGGAAGGGTGGGGGTGGGTGGAGTGGGGGGTAGAGTGGGGGTGTCCAAAATCACTGCTCCCTGTGCAGAGTTGGCAGCTTTTTCCAAGAGCTACCCTTCAGAAGAGCCACAACAGAGACTAACCCTTCCTTCCTTCCCCACAGGAAATTCATTCTGTTGTCTGTAGCTCCACTTGCTGATTTTGGCTGTTCTCCGGGCCTGCGATAAGGAGGCCAGACGAAAGGAGTTGGCCTGGGAAGGGAAGGCAAATTTCAACCGCAGGTCGGTCAGACTGCTGGGCTTCAAGCAGGGAAGAAGCCATAAACCTTCCCTGGAGCTTCTGAGGGAGCCAGCCTGAGGCCTCCATAGCAACCTTCTTGTGTGGCAGACCGGCTGCGCAGAATCCCCGGTTCTGCCTTGCTCAAGTGGCTCCACTCAGGAAAACGCTTAAGGACGGAAAGGGAGTGGGGGGGAGGCAAGGAGAGGCATAAACCTACAAAATGTGCTTTATGCACAAACAAGAGCTAGCAGGACAAGGCATACAGGAAGCCCAGTAGGCAGGAATCCGGCTCTGGCTGCCATAATGTATTTTCAAGTTTATATCAAAGGCCTCCGATTCAAGAGAATTGTTTTCTGTTAGCTGGACTCTGTGTCTTTGGTTATAATTCATTCAGCGAACACCCATTTGAATTCTCTTTCCCTTTTCTTGCGGGTGGCGGCGGCGGTGGTGTGTGAATATGATCAACTTCTGGCAAAATAGAATATTTCCTGGAAAAGCGGCCTGCTTTTTGCACTTTTAAGTGTAGTAGCACCCATCTGTACATCTCAGCCAAGGAAGCATTTCACAGCACAAGGAGAAACGCACATCAAGCCTTTGTGAAAGAAACAGGTAGGGATGTTGACAGAGAATGCCTTTCTTTATCTGGGCCAGGATGCATCCTGCCTTTGAAATACAAACCCTCACAGGGCATCTTAAAGCCAGCGAGTAGGGTACAATATATCAAATAATAAGCCCAGGAACTCTGCCCGGTAAGTTAAAACGACTGAAAGGGCCGCAGGTAAAGTATGAAGGGAACGTAAGTCTTGGCGATTAAATTAAAAATAATGGCTAAGATAGAAACAAAGTACTCTCAGACTCCAGCCATGAAAAAAAACAAAGGATCTCAGACTCTTCATTGTCAACTGCTGGCTTCACCTGGATCCTGTTACTCCTTAACGTCCGTTCAAGATCTCTCTGTGTAAACCACAAGATGTAGCAAAGGGGAGTCATATGGTGTGAGTGACACACTGGAACATCGTCCGTGACTTTCTCAAGAGCAAGCCAGAGAAAGAGGCCTCATTGTTAGAGAAACAGAGAGGCAGAATCTGAAGCACAGCCCAGAAAGCTACTGGAACCGCCCTGATTTTCTGATGACTTTTTCCTCAAGGGGGCGGTTAGTTTGTTCTTGAAGTCCATGTGTACCTTGACTTTCTTCAGGAGTTCAGGCTTCCCTCCCCCTTATTTTTATTTCGATCCACAGTAACTAGCTGGTCCAGAATAAAAACTATATTTTCCTTTATTTACTTTTTTCATGTTTATTTTATCCACCCTCTTTTTCTTATTCAGTTTGAAAGCCCCTCAGCTTCATTCTATCTTACTTAACAAAACTCAGCAGTTAAAGAAATTACCGTACACAAAACGTTTTGAGGGCTCCCACCTCAGCAGCTATTTGGCTTACAGGCTTATACATTCATATACCCTAAGAAATTGTACTGAACCTTAGGTGAATCAGATAGATAGATAGATAGATAGATAGATAGATAGATAGATAGATAGATAGATAGATAGACAGACAGACAGACAGACAGACAGACAGACAGACAGACAGACAACCTTTATTGTCATTTTTTACTATGGGCACAATGGCACACATTAAAAATGAAATTGAGTTGCTTGCTCTCACAGTGTACACATACATAACACACATTTAAACGTACTATATACAACATACGCATAGACCTAGACCAGGGGTGTCAAACTCAATTTCATTGAGGGCCGCATCAGCATTGCGGTTGCCCTCAGGGGGTTGAGTGGGTGTGGCCAGGGTGGGCGTGGCCTACTGGGTGGGCGTGGCTAGAGTGCATATGGCCTACTGGGTGGGCGTGGCCAGCTCTACATCATTCGCATCAAGGGTGCCTATGGGGGGCCTGGGCAGGAGTGGGACAGATCTGAGGGTCTCTGGCAGAAGGAGGGTCTCTGGGCCAGGGCCAAGGCAGTGGAGGCCGTTCCCTCACTGTTTCCAGGATGGCTTCGCGGACCGCGTGAAACCACTCCGCGGGCCGGATCCGGCCCCCGGGCCTAGTGTTTGACATGTCTGACCTAGACCTTTACATATAAGTAACATAAATATTAATCCATGTCCACCTGTTCATTTAGACTTCTGGAAACTGAAAAGTCCTTAGATGAATCTAGAAACTATTACCATCTGGAGAACTTTCCCACATGCACTGATCCAAGTTCTGCCATTTACTTGTCGGGTATCTCTTTGATCAAACTAAGCTTGTTCTCTTTTGAAGCAGACAAACAAATTCAGGTTTTATGTCCCGCTGCACCTGGTCCAGTCTCTCCTCCTCCTTTTTCAGTCACGGCTCTCCCTTCCCTTCAGCATTTTTGCCTTGAGTGAGGATTTTCAATGTCAATGGAAAATTCATTTGACCGGATTAATTTCCAGGACAACGCTCGGGTAGTCTAACCATATTCCTCAATGCTGTACTGCTAAGTTTTGGGGGGTTTGGGCAGGTAGCTATGATAAACTATGTGTATAGGAATTCAAGCCCTAAGCTCATAAGTATGGGAAGAAGAGAGATGATAGGGTGGGAGACAGCGGTGGGATTCAAATATGTGAACAACCGGTTGTCTGTGTGGATGCCGCTTCCGGAAATCCATTCTGGGCCTGGGCAACAAAAAATTAGCTACCGGTTCTGTCGAAGTGGTGCGAACTGGCTGAATCCCACCACTGGTGGGAGCCAGCTTTAGGGAATCAGAAATTAGGAATAAATGAAAATTGAACCTGGGCATATTTGGGGAACAAGAGCTGAACATGTACTGAACATATTATGGGAATAATCAGCCTAACAACCTGTAACATTTATCAACACATTTCTCAAGTGTTCCTTGTATTTCAGAGTACTGAATATCAATAATTCAACCCCCCCAAGTAACATCAACTTCATACCGTAGATAAATAGTATTTACTATTTTGATATGGCAGAAGATGTCCATTGATCTTTAGAATAATGCCAGTAAAAGGGTGATTTCCTGTTATCATATGCCATGGAGGAAAACAGTATAGGGATTAAATGCATCATTAAGAAACATTGTAATAACAGCAGTGGAATGCAAGAACTGGAGAAATGCCAGAATTTAGACTCATAGGAAGATGTGGATTACATAAACACAATGAAGTAGGAACTCAGTTAATTGTGTTTTGCAATCTGCAAGGAGAATTTTTTGCTTATTGCCAACGCCTGCTTTGAAGGAGCATAAAAACAGAATATATGCAGGCATTTTTTTAATTGAAAAGTTTTACAGTACATTTTAAACATAAATTGACCCCACCTAAACCCCCCTTCTTCCCTCCCCCTCCCCCCCCACTTCCCAGAGCTGCCTCTAACAAACTTGAGCTAGATAGAATATGCTATCTATGAATACACTTTAAATCCTGTCGCACTTTAACTCCCATTAGACATTGCTAAATAATAATGCATCTTATTAAATTCTAATACTCATTCATATGCTAAATGAAACTTTTTAGTCCCATATTTATTCTGAATGTAGTCAATCTATCTTCTCCATTCTGAAATGTATCTTTGTTGCGATTGATCTTTCAAATATGCTGAAATTTTTGCTATTTCTGCTAGGTTTGAGACTCTTCTATAGTAGGCAGATCCTCCTTCTTCCAATATTGCGATACCAAAAGTCTTGCTGCCATTATTAAATTCAACATCAGTTTAGTTTCTATAAAAGTACAATCTGTAATCATACCCAACAGAAATAACTGCGGAGAAAACCTTATCTTTTTCTTAAATATCTTCTGCATATTCCACCAAATTTTAATCCAAAAAGCTTTAACTTTTTTGCAAGTCCGATAGTACGTTGCATCGTCACAACCGCACCTCCAACATTTAGGTTGATAATTTGGGTACATACATGCTAATTTTTTGGGATCTAAATGCCACCTATAAAACATTTTATAAAAGTTCTCTCTTAAATTTTGTGCCTGTGTAAATTTTACATTTCTGACCCAGATTTTTTCCCAAGTATCTATCGTTATTGGCTCCTGAATATTCTGGGCCCATTTTATCATACAGTCTTTAACAAGTACCATTTCTGAATCTATTTCTATCAATGCATTATATATCCTTCTTATATGCGCTTGACTTTGATCTCTAATTTGTTTTACCAAATTTTCATCAGTTGTTGAAATACCAATTTTCCGATCTTCTTTCCATCTAGCTTGAATCTGCCCAAACTGAAACCAAGTTTGTACTATCTTTTCTTCTTTTAAAATATTGAATGGCTTTAGTTGCCATACATTCCTTTCCAATCTAAGAATTTCTTTATATGTGATCACATCATGTTTGAATCCCGAACTTATATTTTCTATCGCATGTTTAGGTATTGCCCAAATTGGTATTTTATAATTTAACTTATATTGATATTTTTTCCAGACTCGCAACAGAGCATACCTTAATATATGTGTCTTAAAAACATTATCCACCTTTTTATCATACAATAAATATGCATGCCAACCAAATAACAAATCATAACCCTCAATATTCAATATTCTTCCTTCTGTTAAATTGAACCAGTTGCTAATTGTCGATAAAGCCACAGCATCATAATATAATTTAAAATTGGGCATTTTAAGACTACCTCTTTCACGTATATCTTGCATTATCTTAAGTTTTACTCTCTGTCTTTTCCCTGCCTGAATAAATTTATTAATACCTTTCTGCCATTCCTCCAAATTTGAATCTTTTTTAAGTATAGGTATCATTTGAAACAAAAATAAAAATTTTGGTAAAACATTCATTTTCACTGCTGCAATTCTTCCCAATAAAGACAATTGTAATTTTCTCCAACTGTCTAGCTCTTTTTGTGCTTTTAGCCATAACAATTCATAATTGTTTTTATATAATTTCACATTTGAAGCTGAAATATATACCCCCAGATATTTAATCTTTTAAACTATTTCGAACCCCGTTAGGTTTTCTAGGAATTCCTTTTGTTCTATAGTCATATTTTAGACAATATTTTAGTTTTTTGCCTATTTATCTTAAATCCTGAAACTTGTCCATATTGCAAAATTATCTCCATTAAATCCATAACCGATTGAGTTGGTTGACTCAATGTAATAACCAAGTCGTCCGCAAACGCTCTTAATCTATAATCTTGATATTTTATTTTAATTCCCTTTATTTTATTTGAATCACATACCTTAATCAGTAATACTTCCAATGTTAAAACAACGGACATTACTGTCTTGTACCTTTTTTAATTTTGCAAGCTTCTGTTAAACTACCATTAATTATTATTTGAGCTGTTTGTTTCTGATATATTGCCCTAATAGGTTGTAAAAACTTATCCCCAAACTCCATCTTCTCTAATACTTTTAATAAAAATTGCCAATTCAATTGATCAAACACTTTTTCGGCGTACAGAAAAATCTGCGCTGCGGGGACTTGATTATTTCTTTCCAAATATTCTAACAAATTTACAATATGTTTCACATTATATTTCATTTGTCTACCACATATAAATCCTGTTTGGTCACTGTGGATTATTCGCTGCATAACCTGCATTAATCTATTTGCTAAATTTTTTGCAAATATCTTATAATCAATATTTAAAAGCGATATTAGTCTGTAATTTTTAGATTGGGTAAGATCTTGATCATCCTTTGGAATCAACATTATAAAAGCTGTTTTCCAGGATGGAGGTACTTCTCCTCCAGATTGAATTGTTCTAAATAACTCCTTTAAAGGTTCCACCATTTCTAGTTGTAAGTTTTTATAATAAATAGCTGTCAAACCATCTGTTCCAGGAGCTTTACCCACTTTTAGTTGTTTTATTGCTAAAATAATTTCTTCAGCAGTTATCAATTGATTCATCCCTTCCCTTTGCTCTTGTGTAAGTATAGGGGTATTCACTTCTTGTAAATATCTATCTATATCTAAACCTAGCATATAATTTTGAATAAAATTCTACAAAAACCTTTTTAATAATATTTTGCTGAAACACCTCTTTACCCTTATATTCTATTTTGCGACTTGAAGCTTTCGGAGTGTATCTTGCAGATCCATAAGCACCTGCCTCTTTGGTCTCGCTCCTCCCACTGCTTCATTATTAGTGGATTCTTGAATTGTGATTATAGGATACTGTTTCTGTTGTTCTTGTTGTTGTTCCTTTTGTCTAGTTGCAGCCCATGTCATTCTTTGACCCTTTGGTTCTTCTAATGGTGCCATGGGCTGCACAGTTTCCAGAGTTTGCTGTACTTCTTTTACAATCAGTGAGGTGATTTCTTCACCTTGCTGTATACCTTCCATTTGTGCCTGTCGCACTCCTTCTTTCTTTCCTCTTTTGAATTCTGGGGGTGGCGATGAACCTGCTTTCAGGACATTACAATAAAAATCTCGTGCCTTCAGAACTGTATTAAGACGATATCTTGTACCTGCATAATTCACCACTATCCCAGTTGGTATCTCCCATCTAAACTGGAGCTGTCATTTTTTTAGTTCATCTGCCAAGAAAACAAACCATTTCCTTTTTCTTAAAATTCTTGGTGGAATTTCTTTCAAAATTAGGACCTCTTGATCAGCCACTTTAAATCTGTTATGATAAAAAGCTTGAATGATCGCATTTCTGATCGTTCTCTTTGTAAAATAAACAACCACATCTCTTGGTAATTTTCTTTGCCTAGCAATCCAGGAGTTGACACGAAATATTTTATCTATTTCCATTATAAAATCTTCAACTCGCCATCCCAATATAGGCGCCACAGCCTTAGCAAATATCTCTTCCAAGTTTTCTTGTGGGTTTTCTTTCAGACCTCTTATCCTCAAAGCAAACTCCATGTCTCTATATTGTATCCTTACCACCTCATCAATTTTATCCATTTCATTCTCAGCTTCGCACATTTTAGCTTTCAGTGTCAAATTGCTTTGGTTAACTTCTTCCACGCATTCATCCAAACGCTCAATACAAACTGCCAACCCCTGAAAAGCCAGTAAGATATCCTCTCTTATTTCCTTATTTTTCTCATTAATGAGCTCCACCATTTGCTCAGATTGAAGTTTTAAAGCCTCTTGTAAGTCTTTTAATGTTAATGTAGGTGGGGGGTGCTGCAGGGGATGGCATCAAGGTCTGAAGTGCAGATTGTTGTTGAACTGGTGATGCCCCCGTGCTTCTGGAAATGGGAGCTCTAAGTGGTTTAGAAGCCATTTTAACACCCATTAACTTTCGTTTCTCACTTTCACTTTTCCACCCAATCCTTATATGAAAGTCGTGATTTAGCTTAGAAACCCAAGTTGCAACTTTGTTACTTCCCTTTTAATTCTCCAAATCTTTTAAATCTCTTTTATATCAGCTTCAAATGTTTTTAAAAGAGTCTTTTACAACTTTAACGACCTAATTTCTGTCTTCCTCCTTGGTCTTTTTTTTTCTTTTCCTTCCCATTCTCTCCAAACATTCATTCCGGCGCCATCTTCCTCCCGTTCTTTTAAATTAAACTTTGGATAAGAAAAAAAAGTAGCACCCCATGTTGTGACTCAGGGCCAGCCTGTGGGTCCGACAGCCGGGTCCGATGTATCGGAGGACTCAGATGTGGGGGAGGAGGGAAACGAACCGGCTGATGATGATTTGGAGACTTTGCAGAGTCCTCAGCCGGGAACCTCTTCTCAGCTGTGTGAGCCCGAGAGTGCGGAGGATGATGACCCACAGCTGGCCCTGTTCAAGGACGCCCGACGCAGGAGGCAGACGAGCAGGGACAAACAAAGAAAGGCTATGGGACTCCTCGGGAGGAGGCACAGGGAGACCACGCCCTGAGCTCTCTATAAAAGAAGTGTTTGGGGAGGGGCTGGTTGCTGAAAGCAACTTTTCCGTTTGAGAAGTCAAGCTCTTGTATTCTTGTAACAGTGTAATTAAAACTTGGCAGAAGCCTTTTGGTCTTGGACGCTTTCCAGACTCTTCTTTTGATTAGGGGTGCGAGAAGAGGGCGGGTTCAGAACACCCCAGAGTTAAAGATCATGTACTTGCTATTTCAAAATTCTCCTGCTCAGCTCTGCCTGCGTCCGAGTAATCCAAAGATGCAGGGATGGTTGCAGCATCCTGCTCTGTTCTAAAACCTTAAAACAGAGGAGTCCCCGAGTCCACAGCTGAATTCAGGCTCCACGGGAGCTCTCGCCCTTCACTCCCCAGACTAATCATTCTGGGGATCTAGAGGAGCTCTACCTCTACCTGAATGCTCACCCCCCTTCTTCTCCCAAAGGGGGGGGGTTTCCCAAACTGCAAAACAGCTGATTGTCACTGTTTTCGCGGTTTAAACGGAATCAACGGGGCTGACGGTTGAAATGACCACCATCGACGGAGCCTTGCCACCCGGAAGTTCATGCAGGCATTGTTGAGGGGACAACATTAGAAACAAATAGTCTCAATAACTGGAAATAAAAGAGAAAAGTGCAGTCGAATCAGGCAAGACACTTTCATGGATAAATTGTGAAACAAACTACTAATCATTGGTGTTAAACGTACCGATTAAGCTTGAGGGAATGAAAGAGAGTAACTGTGCTGGCAAATTTTGAGAACATAGTCTGAATCAATGTTTTTAAAATGCAAGAAAGACCCCGAGGAGTTATGGAAAGAGGGAAGATATATTGTGAAAACATATGCAGAAACTGAATACTTTGTTCTACCCAAACTGGCCAGTTAAGTTTATGTAATTTGACCAATATGCCAGAAGTGCAACCAAAATCTGGTTTTATGTCAACCTCGCTGCAAACTGGGATCACTACTTCAGAAATTAAAGACTCATCCACATGTCTGCCAAACTTCAGCACAACTTGCCCAGTAATCACCTTTTTAAAATAATAATAATAATAACATCAATAGGGCATTGCTTCCATCTTATCCCACCTCATAACTTTAGCTTAAAGTTCCTGTTTGAAAGCCACGTTTTGCCCTTCTCCAAACTCATATTTTGCCATGGGTATGATCTAACATTATTCATCAGCTGCTGCTGATGTGGTCAACAGTGGGAGATGCCTAGCTACTCTTGGCCATTTCTGGCTGCTCTTGGCATCCACCCACTTCTTTGGTCACGGAGAACTGTCTTCCATGGTTATTTTGGCTTAGGTTGCAGAAGCACATGGACATCTAGTTTCTGCAGAAGCCTCACCAGTATTCACATATTTCCTGAATGGTGCATTCTGAAGCACTTTTGAGGTATTTTGCTGCTCCTTAGAAACACAATATTAGCACTGCTTCAGAAGAGTGTTAGATCTTTGTTCAGAACTAGTCTAGGAGGCCACAGGCACAAAGGACCTCCCTGTTAGATGGGCTTGGGAAACAAGAAAGAAGCAACTCCTTTCTGAGCACTTGCCTATAATCCCCTTGCTCAGTCTTGTGGAGAGAGATGGATATCAATAGAAAATGTTTAGTAGGAGAAGAAATTAAGGTAAGGAGGATCCACCAATCACTTCTCTTAACTAGTCTTGCATTTAAGCACTAGGGACAGTGTCACCAGCAATTGCTGGCTAGTGGATAGCACTCTAATATGGCCGTTCTGCTATGCCCTATCTCTCAAGCCAACTTATTGTTGCTCATGCTTGCTATATAGCCCCTTGTGCCATTAACATGTCACCCTCTACAGGCTATCATTGGAAGCACGGATGCTCAGTTGTGCTCAATACTTTTCAGATCAATTGCTCAATTGGATTTATTTTCAGAGAGAGAGAGAGAGAGAGAGAGAGAGAGAGAGAGAGAGAGAGAGAGAGAGAGAGAGAGAGAGAGAGAGAAGAAAGTGCATGGGTCTACTCGCAAAAAACCTCTACATTTAAAAGATGTCAGTATTTAAGACAAACATACCAGTGATTATTTTTGCTTATTTAAAAGAGGATTTGCAACTGGTATATTGTAGCTCTTACTTGATTCAGCTAATACTTTTAAAATGTATTATTTTATCCTGATAAATTTAGAACAGCATGCAGCAATAAAATACCACGATTACTTAATGTTGCAGTAATCGGTTGCTTCACTTCATACACCCTTCATAAAATTCTCTTTGGCAAGGTTCTTTTTTTCTTGAACAGGTTATGACATATTTACCTGTGTTTAGCTTCAGAAATGCCCAAACTTGCAAACTGTTACTGGTTTACCAAACTTGGCATTAGCTTGCCCCCACACATGTATATTTTATTAAGAGACCAATAATAACATATGCAGAAACCAGGCACCATTGAATTCAGCAAGGCTTGTTTCCATCAGATCAATTATATTGACAGAGAGATGGAAAGAGAGAGAGAGAGAGAGAGAGAGAGAGAGAGAGAGAGAGAGAGAGAGAGAGAGCAGCAATTTAACACTCTCTCACTTATTCCATTCAAGTTTTTAAAAAACATTTTCTTCAAAAGTAAGTGTATAAGGAGATGCATTTTGAATCTTTAAAGGTAAAGGTAAAGTTTCCCCCGCACATGCATGCTAGTCGATTCTGACTCTAGGGGCCGGTGTTCATCTCCGTTTGAATCTTTAGGGTGTTGCAAAACTGAAACCAAATATATATTCTGAAGTGTCCTTTATCCAAGCTGGAAACCAGACAGAAGATGCTGGTATATAGGAGCAGATGAATACACACAGTTCAGTATAGGCTACTTTGGAACTAAATAGGACAAAGAGCCAATATGGAGAAGTAGTTGGAGAACTGGAGTCATGTTCTTATGACTCAGTTTCAAACCCACCTTCTGCTAGGTAAGTTCATTGGAACGTTTGGACTGTCACTGCCTCTTAGTCCAACCATCTCCTGTGGTGGTGGTTGCCTTGAGCTCCAAGAGGTGGAGGCTATAAATATCATTTAAAGTAAATGCAGCCAATAAAAATAAACAATAATGTAAGAAAGGTCCTGGAAACTCAAAACAGAAGAGGTTTAGATTCCTCCCTCAGTTTCAGATGTTTATCTCCTCTATAGATTACACCACAAAGACAGATAGGAAGTTTCTTTAGTTGGGCGCCATTACCAAAAATAGGCAAAAGGGATTGGGTTATGAAAATAACCATTCAAGTAGGACATTAGTCATAAAGGAGTAGCAGTCCAGCCTCCTAAAAGCTCAGGGCCAAACTCCTTTTGCACAGCTTCTGCCAATCAAAATGCTCTCACTCTGTGTCCACTTTTGCATGTTGCTTGTGTCCTAGGAATTTGGAGTGGCCATTAAAATGTTATTTTTAAATCTGTAATCTCCCATTAATGAGCCATCTCTGCTAAGAGGACAGGACAAATTATTCCTCTTATTGCATAATGTGACGGCATGACACATATGGCTCTGGTCTACCTTCTAAGTGCCAGAAAAATGGATGGATGGGTTGTGGAAGAAGATGTCAAGATATATAATGCATATATAGTGTGTGTGTGTTTGTGTGTGTGTGTGTGTGTGTACACACATACATGCATACACGCACAGAGAGAGAGAGAGAGAGAGAGAGAGAGAGAGAGAGAGAGAGAGAGAGAGAGAGAGAGAGAGAGATTGCAGCTGTGGGGCAACTTCAGTAACAGCCCTCCGTGTATGATCCATGCTTCATTCCATTTTGGTGACAGCTCCAACTCTGATTGGCCACAGTGCCTGTCTTTATACACACATGCCTAAGTACAATTTAGAGGCTGGACAGCTTACAATTTAAAAATAGGAACAGTGCAAAAGAAAGAAAAGAAAAAAATGCTTTCACAAATAAAGCTCCTCAAGCAAATATAAACCAAAATTCCAATCACTATGACTTCAACCATCACCCTGCCCAAGAACCTGGGAGGGTAGCCAGGTTTCCTGAATATAGTCATCTGGATCTACGCAAGGATATTATTTCAGAAGGCAGGTGCCACCACAGAGAATGTGTGCTTCTTGGGTCTCGCTAAATCAGTGTTTTTCAAACCTGGCAACTTTTAAGACTTTAAGCTAGGGAATTCTGGGAGTTGGAAGTCCACCCATCTTAAAGTCACCAAGTTTGATAAAAACACTCTGCTAGAATATATGGTTTTATCAATACAAAGTGTGCTAGGTCTGCCTGATCTTTCTGGAAAGGGATTTATAGGGTCACCTGAAGTGCGAAATGGACGGCAAATAAATTTGATACATGAAATAAAACGAAATAAATATAGGAGATAACCAACAGCCTGAGCTGCATTCAGAAACCAACCAATGAAGCTCGAGAATCGGGAATGTCTCAAGGATGTAATGGGGCACGCTATTTTCCACTGGTCAGCTTGTTTTAATATTTGTGTGGTTGTCAATGAACTGGCTTCAACCCTAGAAGCTTGTATTACAATCTGCCTTTACATCTCCTACCAGGCACCATTTCCATTTCTGCCCAGGCTGGGGAAAACACCAT